>NC_143416.1:9069166-9376583 GCF_059467195.1 Physcomitrium patens | reverse complement strand
TAATGAAAAGTAATCTTTCATGGTGGCCACATTTAACTTTAGAAAATCTTGACATATCTTGATTTTCCTATTTTTCTTCCATACCATCACGATTGACGACATCCATACACTATGTGGAACAAGATAAATAAAATCCACATTGAGAAGTTTATCCAATTCTTCTTTCACTAAAAGGGAATATTTTGGGTTAAGCAGGTGTTTTCTTTAACGAACTGGTATAACACCCTCCTCCAGAATAAATCTGGTGCTTACATACGTCAACTGGAATCCCTTTCAAATCCGCATACGACCATGCAAAGGTAGATTTGTAATGGACAAAAAACTATTTCCAAGCATCCAATTCTGTACCTATAATACTGGCATATATTTTAATTAGTTGTGGCGTTTTGTTGTTGCCTAGGTTAATAGATTGACTTACAAGGTCTTCAACAACCTTTGATATAATTTTCTTCTCTTGATCTGAATATCTTGTATTATCCGACATATGGGAACCATCCAAATCTGGTTCCAATATATTGACTCTATTGACTGCAAAATTATTCATCCATTCAACAATAGCATGATCTAAGTTAGTCGCATCCTCTTGATGCAGTAAATATTTGCTAGGACCTCCACATTGGTAGACTCCTAGCTTTACTATTGAAGTGTTTTGTCCTACCTCAAATTGCAGTGAGCCTATAGTATCATCATCTTCCTCAATCGATTGACTCTCATTGTCCGATGTAAATTTTGATTTTGGCAATTGAGATTCTCCATGATATTGTACCGGATACATCTGTAGAACAATCTGGTCACGACCTTTTTCAATTGTCAATGTGCCTCGGCCTGAATCGTTCTTAGCTTTGGCTTGATAAAGCCAAGGTCTGCCTAATAAAATAGAATATGATAACGTAGAACTCTGTAATCGAAATACAATATAATTGATTTTGTATGTCAATCTCACAATTTCACTGGCAATATTGCATAAGATTTCCATTGGCTTTATCCGACTATGATCTGCCATTCGCAATACCAATGTCGTAGGTAGTAATTGCTTTAGATCCAAGTCCTCCATTATATCCACATTCATTAAATTCACATTAGAGCCACCATCAACTTGTACCCCTGGAATTAAAACGCCATCAATTGATACATCAATTGTTGGTGCTCCAGAATCTGGATTTAAGCTAACTTCATGAATTTCTTTAGTGCAGCATCTTCGTCATATTAGCACTGAATTCAATGTAGATTGACATTCTGGTGCTACAGCCAAAAGTTGCTTCATTGTAATTAAAGACTGAATAACATCCAAATCCTTCAGAATGTCATAGGGTTCTATATTGAGAGTAATTTCCAATGCTCTTTTGTATTTTATTGGTTTGAGTTTAACTCTGTGAGGTTAGATATTCTTCCGCCCTAGACTCGGAATTGGAACAGTAGTAGGGGCTTCCTTGGAATTTCTACCCCCGAGATGATCTTTCAACGGATAGGACATTTCTCGGAACTGCGTAGAGATCAGAACTGCTTGGAACGGAACCGAAGCCTCCGTAATTGGGGCCTCATTGGATTCTACCACCGATTCAAGTTTCATACTGGATACAGAGCCCGTAAGAGGACCTCGATTAGATGGTCCCCTAATTGGATCAAATTGGTCTTTCACATTGGCATTATCTAAATATTGAATTGGTCGTTTTCCTTTTTGCTGACTCCGGATAAGAATGGCTTGGACACATTCCACTTAATTTAGTGGAGAATCTTGAGGACTTCAATTTATCTCTTCAAATTTTCCTTGGCTTTGGATCTGCTGATCTCGATTATTGACATTGAACGGAGTATTACATTGCTCATACGTATGCCCCGACTGCTAACAATTTCCACAAACTGGTGCATAATCATCACTGGCTTAGGAATTGGGACATTCATTGGCATAATGATCAATCTGTTTGCAACGAAAATAATGAAGAGGTCTTCTTGTACCCCCATCAAGCATATTGGGTGCCTCCATCGGTATATACCTACTAGGCTTATTCCATGTAGGGTTAGAAAATGATCCTAGTTGTCCCGTTGGTATTGAAAGAACTTGGTTTGATGACGTCGATTAAATCGATTTCTATTCCATCTAAACGTATTTTCCATTTGTACTTCATTGACGTCCCACTGGGTTGGTGGAATCATGGTCAGATTACTAAATTGTTCTTGTTGTCTTTGCCAATTCCAACAATTTGCTGTTAGGTGCTTTCTTCCGCAAAATATACATTGACCCATTATTTGTGAGGGTGAGGGACATTCTATTACAAAATGATTAGGGCCCTTACAATTACTACACCATACATTGGTCCTAGTATTGATAGGCTTTTGCCTCTTCTCCTTATCTTTGGCCATATTGACGGCCATTTCCTCCATTTTCTTCGTCAAATTCAATAATAGGTTTTCATTAGAATCTTTTAGGACTGGCATTATTGGTATCTCTGCCGTAGTTAATGCTTGTTCTTGATATGGAAAATATAGAGCATACGTTGTTGTCACGTTTGGTAGTATAGCTTGTAATGGGGTGACATTAACTGGCCCTTGAATATTGGTATTGGAATTGGCCCTTGTTTTTAACATCCGTGGATAACTACCCACTGATTCGTTCTAAGTCGGATTTTGATATCTACCTTGAATTGGAATCATCGTGGCTCCCGTAGTTAAAAACTGATCATAATGGTATTCCTTCCAAACCTTGCCTCTATTAAGGGACGCAGCCACCGTAACGGTTTGAGCTTCCTTTACAAATATTTTTAGCTCTGGTGGGTGCAAACCATTGATTAATATGGATAAGATAAATACCTCTGACATTTGGTGATTTGGCCACTTACTGAGTATATCAACCACTCAACCATAGTACGATTCCATCGCCTCCTCTAAGATCATTTTGCTGTTCATTAACCTTTCTCGAAGGCGGTCCTCAAAAACCAATTGGCCAAAAATGAGATAAAAATGCATTCTTCAATGCTTTCCAATTCGGAAATTGACCCACTAGTTGGCGGTTGTACCATTCAAACGTCATGTCTTTTAAGGTCGCTGGCAACTATCGCAACCAAATATCTTCAGTTCTGCCATTATTAGCTATACATATTATAAGAAACTAAGATAAATATTGATCGAGATCTACACCTAAAAATCCCCAAAAAGTAGGTAGTGGCATGACACTAGTCGTATGATCGCCTACTGTACTCATTTATACTTAAATCGAAACGATTGGTCCTCCTGACGCCATTGAATTTCTTATTCTACTAAACTCTGTTTTAAAATAATCTCTGGTTTTCCTTATTCTAATCTTCGAGCTCTCAGTGCTCCTCGATTTATTATTATTTTCCACAATTAATTTTATTAGTTGAATTGCATGTGAAAATGTCAGATTTTGAAATACAATATAGTTATCATTATTGGCGACCAATTTGTGCCAATATGAAGAGCCACTATTGCTCATTTCAGTGGTATCCCCTACTGAAAAATACCTAATGGAGTACCAAATTCTTCTACGCCTCCTTCTCTTTTAGTTAACAGCCTTAAGATTTCTACTAGAATGTTAACAAAATTTTCTACGAGTGTTCTTGGCAGTTTTCTAATGGTACATACGACTGCAGAATTAACAGTTTGTCCGATTCTTGATATGTTCGGATGCACTGACAAGCTTGCAACCATGGTTTAATCCAATTCTGTCAATGCTTTGTTTTAAGATTACATTCTTGCTCCTCTCTAAGCAAGTTCCTTCCTTGCGCTCTTCCTTGTCTTTCTCTCAACTGATTTATTTTCCTTGATGCAATGCTCTTGTTCTTATTAACCATAATCTTGCTTCAAACACTACAGAAATTGTCTTTCATTGCCAATTTTTTCACACGTTTGGTAATTAATTCCTAACACTTAAAGCTATTATCACTCTCCGATAGTGGCGCTAAAATGTGATTGCTCGTTTTACTTATTCCAAATTAATCTAATGGAAATAAACCCGTATAGGAGGATTTGAATATGGAGAATGACTAGTTGCTTAAGCGTTCACGTTAGGGTCACACAATCAATTACCTCCTGAATGTATCGTCTCTATTTCCAATATCTGAATATACAAGGAAACTATAATCTCCTCCGTCACCTTATTGGTCTCTTCCTTATAGCAATTCAGTCATACCAATAACTGCTATTTCCACCAATATATTCACCCTCATAATCTCCAACTGTAATAGTGTGCCCTTATAGCTTTCAGCACACAATTACTGTGAGCTAAATTCTTCCACCCTTAATTGCGTTTAATAGTCAAGTGGATTAACTTCACTCACATGCAATTTTTATAAACCCTAAGTTCATTCATAAACCCTAAGTTCATCCATAAATCCTAAATTCATCCATAATCCTAAGTTCATCCATAAACCCTAAGTTCATCCATAAATCCTAAGTTCATTCATCCTAAATTTCCATTTATCAATCATCCATCCCTTAATTCTCATTCATTCTATAACATTCATTCATTCAAAGTTTGTTCATCCAATTTTCATCTAAAGATTCATTCATCCAACCATAAGTCAACTTATCATCCAACTGACAATTCGTGCAATTGACCTAATTCGTCCAAGATTCATCCTAAAAATTAAAGAAAATTGGAAGTCGCCTCCTTCCAGTCATGGTATCGACCCCCTTGCACAAATTCCACTACAGTGGTTGCATCACTAACTTGTTTATAACAAGCTTTACTATTTTAGAAAGTAGACTTACAAGCGCTTGTCCTCCAACGAAATTCAATGCAAAACAACAATTAAGCTAAAAGAAATCTTGCCTCAAAGTTGCCTGACTTTCTCGGCCTAGTCAGAGTACCCCTGGCCACAAAAACCCTTGCCCTTGCTCCATTCCAGTTGTGCAACGCATATGCTTTAGCATTCCAGAAACTAGAATTGAAGCCGCATCACCTCCAACAATTTTTTCTTGAAAATCTTGAGTGAATTCCAAGATATGACCTTCCAAAGTAGCTTCAGTTGGCGGAGTGCTACATCTTCACCACGGCCGACTCCTCTTCACTCCAACCACCATAACTTCCTTGGCCTTTACTCAATCTAAGCGTGCAAACAGTCCTTGCAAAGCTGACAACAAGAACCATCCACCACAAAAGTTTCAGCTCCAAATTCAATACTGTCCGCCAACAATCGCCTTCCAAAGTCGGACCTCCAGATCTGGCCGGCAGCTGACCTCCTTGTCACTAAAACACCACAACTTTCTTGTTTTCTCTCCAAACAAAGCGTGCCTACTGTCCCGAGGAAGCTAACGACAAGATCTAACTATTGGTAAAGTTTGACGTTCTATTTCCAAATAACTAATACACTACAGCTGCGCAATTGCAGCTCTATATAAACAAGGGTACGTGGGGAAGCAATTTGGCATGGCTTCGCCCGAAAAAAAAAAAAAAAAAAAAAAAAAAAAGAGAGGGATTGTGGCCACCCTCACCCTCTTATCCAAGTAGGAAGAGACCAAAGGGTGGCAGCCACATCTCCACCATCCGAATCCACCAACCTTAATCAAGATCAAGGGCCCACATTAATCCTAAGTCCTAAACCCGATTTTAGGGCTGGGCATGCCCAAAACCCCCAATTCGAAGAATTTTTTTTTGACAAAACTAACTCCACCAATGTGTTTAAAACATATTTAAACATCAAGTTTAACTATTCATACACCCAAATCTAAGTTCTAGATCATTAAGAATCAACAATTTGACAACCCCATCACTATAAATTTACTTCTAATTATTTTCTTCTCCTTTTTCTTCTTCTTCTCCTTGTCCCTCTTCATCTTCTTCCTTTGTCTCTTCTTGGCCTTCTTGTTTTTTTTTTTTTTATTTATTTTTTTTTTCTTTTGGCTTTTTTTTTTATCTTTTCCACCACTCCCTTCTCCCTTGATTTTTCTTTCCACTACTAATTATCAATAAGCCACTAACATTAATGTCTATAACTAACTTATTATAACAAAACATAGTCAAAATCTTCATTTTTTTTAGATTTTTTTTAGTTTAACCAACAATGTGAATCAACTTTTGGGCTCACAATTACCCTCATTCCAATCACTGGAATTCTTCACACAAAACAGCCATTCACATTACGATGTTTCACACAAATATAGACTCATTTTCTCTATTGAACTACAATCAAATTTCCGCATTCAATCTTTTTTCTTCTGAAACAATACCAATCACATTTCCATTCCATAATTCACTTTATAATATTCAGAAACTCTCAATCCTCTTATTCAAAGAAAATAACAAACAAAAGAAAATAGGTAGCACTAAGCTTATCCCGGCTAACGACTATCATAGCAATGGCCCTCAGCTCATGACTATGACAATCTGGCACCCTAATTAACTTCTACAACTCCTATATACTTTTCCCTGATTCTCTAGATTCTAATCGTAATTTTGTAATAAATCGCTTTTAAAAACTAAATCACTCATTTATCCTCTTGAATTTCCTATCATATGGACTATTAATATATTTTACCAATATCTTTCAAAAAAAAATTAATATCTATTCTACAATTATTTTTAATAACTTCAAGTTATTATAAGCACAAAGTCTTTTGTAATTTTTTAGTTTTTATTTATTTTATTTTATTATTTTATTTTTATTTTATTTTATTTTATTTTATTTTAATCTTAATTCTAGATAGCGAGCTTCAACAAGCTGTAATTTTTAATCTGACCAGCTGATTGCTGTAAATTTCTACCACTAATATTTGCAAGCCTTCTAAATGTTCAAGAAGTTTCAATCCAATTGAACTTACAAGTTATAGGAAAAAACTATTAATCTATATTGATGTATCTTGACTGCCGCTTAGAAGTCTTTAACTTACCACACCAAAAGTCATCTTATTTCAGTCGATAGATCTCCAAATATTACAAAAATCCTAAACAATCTCAATCTACTGACTTTCGATATCTCTTTACACTAATGGTCAAATATCCTCTAGCTATTTCATCAGATTAACATAACTTTTTGCATGCACTCGGCATACTCAATCCTCTAGACACCTCTAAGTTTCAACCGCAAAAGTTTTTCCAATTTCATAAAATAGTTAAGAGTACTAGCCGTTACTTTATTGCAAAAAAAATCCAATTCACTAATACAAACACTGACTTTCAGCAACGATTGTCAAAGTTCTCCCAAATCCTATGAAACTCAATTCTACACCTTTCGAAGGAGCTTGAAGCTAGCTCTCCAATGCTAAAAATTTTGATCTTTGAATGCCTCTTTTCTTATCCTCTCCTCTCTTTTAACTCCGTGTGGTCTCATTCTCTCCCGCCCTGGACTCCAAATTAGAACAGCTGACGGCGCTTCCCCAAAATTCCTGTCTCTATGAAGATCTTCCGACCAAAAGGATGTTTTCTTCGAAATGGCATAGAAAACAGAACAGCTTGAAATGGAACCGAAGCCTCCGTATTCGGAACCTCATTGAGTTGCCCAACTAAGTCAGGTCTCATACTGGATAAGAGGCCCATATTAGGACCTAGATTGAATGTCTCGGTAATTAGGTCAAATTGGTCCTTTGCATCAGACTCACCCGAATATTGAATTGGTCCTTTTTCTTTTTTCTGACTTTGGATAAGAATGGCTCGGATTCATTCCACCCGATTTACTGAAGAATCTTAAGGACCTTGATTTATCTCTTTAATTTTTCCTTGGCTTTGGATCTGCTGATCCCATTTATTGAAATTGGACGGAGCACTATATTATTGATAAGTATGCCTGGACTGCTTGCAATTCCTTCACACTGACGCGTAATCATCACTAGCTTTGGGATTAGAACATTCACTGACATAATGACCAACATGTATGCAATGGAAATGATGAAGTAGTCATCCTGCACCCCCATCATGCATATTGAGTGTCTCCACCGATATATATCTACTAGGCTTATTCCATGTAGGCTTGAAAAATGATCCTATTTGTCCCGTTGGTATGGAGGGTACTTGGTTTGATGACGTCGATGGGATGACATACTTGATTGGATTTGTTTCATAAGATTCGAATTAGCAGTCAACATTTATTTTATTACTTGAAGATGAAAATACTGTGGCTTCAAGAGAATTATTCTTTGCTAATGAAAAGATCCATTTTCTTCTTTTGATTTAAGATAAGAATCTCTACAAAGGATATTTGATAAACCTTGTTGTTTTTCTAGTTGATATGTGATGTTGAAATCAAATCTTAATAAAGACATGCTCCAACGGACTTGGCAACAATTTAAAATACGTCCTAACATGAAATACTCAAGATTCTTATAATTTGTATATATAGTGACTAGATTAGAAGTGCCTTCTAGATAATGACGCCATTTTAAAAATGAATCCATGATTGTAAGAAGTTCTTTGTTATGGATTTCATAGTTAATCTCGGCTGGTGAAATTTTTTTGGAATGAAAAGCTATTGGATGAAGTTTATCATCTGCTCCCATTTGTAATAATATGGCACCCAAAGCAAAGTCCAATGCATCTATTTCCATAAAAAATGCCTTAGAAAAGTTGACGCGATTCAAGATTGGTACAAAAATAAATGTTCACTTCAAAGTTTCAAAAGATGCTTTAGCTTCTTTATTCCACTCATATTTGTCTTTGTAAGTCAAATGTGTAAGTGGAGCTGCAACTCGAGAGAAGTCTTTGATGAAGATTTGATAATAGTTAGCAAAGTCCAAAAAATATTAGACATCTCTTACCATTTTTAGAATCTTCTAATCTATAATTGCTTGAACTTTCTTAGAATCCATCATAAGTCCATCATTTGAAATGATATATCCTAAAAAGTCGACTTGAGTAGTATAGAATAGACACTTTTTTATCTTGGCATAAAGTCTTGCATGTATTAATTTTTGTAAGACATGACGAACATGAAATTCATATTCATCTGTGTTTTTAGAATAGATCAAGATGTTGTCTACATAATATAGAACAAAATTATCTAAAAACTATTGAAAAATAACATTCATTAGATATTGAAAAATAACATTCATTATATATTGAAAAGCTACCAGTGCATTTATAAGTCAAAAAGGCATGACGTTGTATTCAAAATATCCATACGTAGTTTGAAAAGTAATCTTCCATTCATCTCTTTCTTTAATAGGTACTAGATTGTATGCTCCTTGTAGATCTATTTTTGTATAGATCTTAGCTTGATTCAATTGATCGAGAAGTCTGGATTTTAAAAGTAGAGGGTACATATTCTTGATGGTGAACTTGTTGAGTCCTTAACAATCAACACACTTTTGCAATGATCCATCTTTCTTCTTCACAAATAAGATTGGAGCTCCTCTTGGTGATTTGGAATGGCGTATGAAATTCTTGGCCAGATTTTCTTCAATATATTCTTTGAGTGATGTTCTAAAAGAGTATCTACATTCTTCTTTTCAAATACATCTTGAAATTCTTGATATTGATTAAGAATGTCACTTGAAGTCTTTGCATCATTAGAAACAAGTGTGGAATAAATGACACAAGATGATCATTTTTTTGCAGCATGCAAGAAAGCTCTTGCACCTTCAAACATAAGTTTAATTGCACTAGAGTTGACTTTTTACCAAATTAATTTCACTCTTCATTATGCTTTTAAAGAAGTCAAGAGTACGAGAAATCCAATCTATGCAAGGATTATATTTTTTTAACCATAATAAACATAAAATGATTGAATTAGAGGAATATCTAATTATATTAAAGATTACGCAACTATTATGACTATTTATTGCTACATCCATAGGAAGTATTTTATAAGTAACATTTCTAGAAGACAATGGACGACCATCTATGACTTCTACATGAACAAGTTTGATTTTTTGTACTAATAGTATTTTATGACTTTTAACAAATTCTATGTCTAAGAAACAAGCTGAGGCTCCAAAACCTATCAAGGCAAAGACTTTATAATTATTAGATCTTAAATGCACATTTGTCATAAAACAAGGAGAAGGTTCTGAAGAGAGGATAGGACCTTCATTAGAAATTGTATAAGATTCTAGCTTCAAAGTCTCTATTGTAGTTAGACAAATTTGTTTTTTGACACATTATCTTCTTTAATAGATGTACTCATCATTTTGTAATTTTGTCACTTCTTTAGACAAAGTTGAGTAGTGAGTTTAGGTTCTCCATAATATAAGCACAATCTTTCTTGATGGCAAATAGTCTTTTCTTATTCAATAAGAGATTCAAAACATACCACATCAATTTGTATATCTTTTTCTTCTAAATATATGTCTTGAGGAGATGTTGGTGTTGCCATCAAATTGTAATAATGTTGAGGCCCATTTATATGACTCTTAGATCAAAATTTAAAAAGTCAATTGTCGCATATTACAGCAAAGTCAATTGCTTAACTCAATGTTTGAGGATTAGGTAAGTTGAGCATCAATTTCTATACTTCATAATGTAATCTATAGAAAAAATGGCTATTAAATGCAGCATCATCCTACTTGATATCAGTTATAAGTTGTCAAAATTGTGAAGTATATAACATTACAGATCGATTGCCATATTACAAAATATAGATCTTATTGATTGCAACATGAGTTGTATCAAGTTCTCCATATATGGACCGGAATTCCACCAAAAATACCTCCAGATTATCCAATATTGGATCTCGTCATTCAAGAAAAGATGAAAATCACAATAATGCTGAACTTGAAAGAAGTGTGCCAATGAATCTAACTTGAGATCTTGGAATTGGATAACTTTGAGGTTGAAGTTCAATCACAAGTTATACTTGATTTATAAATCTTCAAAATTTGAACCTTGTACCATTAAACTTCTCGAGCAGGGCAACTCTTAGTTCTTTAATACTTAAAGGATGTTCTACCATGGATAAAAAGAAATGATTTGGTGCAAATATTGAAGCAGTTCTAATCATCTCTATATCCTCACTTCTTGCCATTTTTGTTGATCCTTGTAGTGATAAGCTAAGTTGATGCATCGCAAGCATCAACTCCCTCAATTGCTCTTACATTTGTGCCATTGTACTCTTCATTTCAACAAGCTCTGCCATAATAATACTCAAAAAAATATCTAGTATCATTCAAGACAAGTAGAAGAAAGGACTCAAGTACAAAGAAAATACTAAAAACAATATCAGTTTAAAAGAAGGTAATTTGTAACTTCTAATATGCTTATACCTTATCATGAAAAAAGAGTAATCTACTCTTAATCAAGATAAGACAAAGCTCTGATACTATAAGTATACTCTTGTCAATCTTTCAACGACATGAACTAAAAGATGATCCATAAATCAATGATATCCGTGTCAAAAAAAAAATGACAAAATAGAAATAAGTAAGTACGTATATTAAAAGAAATTAGAAAGACTTATTGCCAAATGACAAGAAAACTTGAGATTCTTGAAACTAGATTAGAAGCAAGAAAGGAGTTGACAAGAATGAAGAGGGCTTCACTCTTGTCTCTATATATACTATCTAACTAAGGGCTACATGGCAATGTTCTGTAGGACGTCCAATGTGTGTTGACTTTGTAGGACACATGCCTTGACTTACAAGGCAAGTTTTTTTACATAACGGCCACATAGTTAGCTTGGTCTTCAAGCTAATAATATGTGTGGCACATGGCCAACTTGTTGACCATGTTTCTAACCCAAAAAATCAATTAAAGACACCTATAAAGTCAAAGCAATATCTATAAAGCTTCTAAGAAGCTTCCATAGAAGGTATTATAGAATTAATTTACTTTTATCTACTTCTACTTATTTCTACCTATTTATATAAGTAATTACTACTTACATGCATATGTCTATGAAAAAAAATCATGTAGTAGAATCTTATACAATACCTAATGAAGATTTTATTTTCTCTTCAAAACCTTCTCTTTGTTTTACAATAGATATTGGTTTAGGACCTAAACATCACAAAGCCTCTGCCTTCCTAGATTCAGGAGCTTTAGCTTGTTTTTTTTGATAAAGAACTAGACTATAAGCAAGAAAGTATAATCTAGTATAGCTTATTGCATAATATATGTTTAATAAAGAAAATAAAACTTGTTTGTATAGAAGTCATAGATGTTCATCTATTGTCTTTTAGATACATTATTCATGAAACATTTTTTTTAGAAGTAATAACAAATGATCATAGTAGTTTTATAATACTTAATATCATAAAATATCTTTTTAATCCAATCATTTTAGATTTATCATAATTAAAAAAATAAAATCTTTAAATAGGTTAGATTTTTTGTAGTCTTAATTTTTCTAAAAGTATAATGAAGAATGTAATTAATCAAGTAAAAAGTCATAAATTTAGTATAATCAAATCTATATTTGTAAGTACAAGAGCTTTTTTGCATGCTGTAATAGAAGAATGACCTTATATCATTATGCCACACTTGATTTTAATAGGAGTAAGATTTCAAATAGCACTCTTAGCCAATGTTAAGATTTTAAAGATATATTTGAGAAGAAAAATATAGATACTTTGTCAAAACATTGTTCCTATAACTGCTCAATTGATCTTCAAGAAGGAGCTCAACTACTATTTGGACCAATCTTCAATTTATTATAAAATAATTTGGCTAAACTCAAAGGATATATTTAAAGAATCTAGCTAAGAATTTCATATGTTATTCCAAATTTTTAGCAAGAGCTCTAATTTTATTTGTAAAGAAAAAAGATAGATCATTGTAAATGAGTATTAATTATTAAAAAATTAAAAAAACCACCAAATATTACCTCTTACCTTTGATATCGAAAATTTTTTATTAATTAAATCAAGCTAAGATTTATATAAAAATAGATCTATGATGGGCATACAAATTGGTATATATTAAAAAAAAAATGAATGGAAGACTACATTTCAAACCAACTACGGATATTTTAAATATAATGTCATTCCTTTTGGACTTACAAATGTACTAACAACTTTTTAATTTTTAATAAATGATGTTTTTTTAAGAATTTTTAGATGATTTTTTTTTGTTATTTAGACAACATTATAATCTATTCTAAGAATACAAAAGAATATAAACTTCATGTTTGTCATGTATTATAAAAAGTAAGACATGTAAGACTCTATGCCAAGATAGAAAAGTATATATTTCACACTACTTAAGTTGACTTTTTAGAATGCATCATTTCAAATAATAGACTTATAATAGATCTTAAAAAAATTTAAACTATTATGGATTAAAAGATTTCAAAAATAATAAAAGATGTCTAATGTTTTTTTGGAATTTATCAATAGCTATTAAATCTTTATCAAAGACTTTTATCAAATTGTAGCTCTACTTATATGTTTGACTTGTAAAGACAAACTTTAATGGAATCAAGAAGAAAAAACAACATCTGGAGCTTTAAAGACAGCCTTTGTTTCTGTACCAATTTTGTATTGCATTAATTTTTTTAAGTCATTTTTTATGAAAAAAATACATCAAACTTTTATTTGGATATTGTATTGTCACAAATGGAACAAACAATAAACTTTATTCAATAGCTTTTCATTCCAAAAACATTTCTTCATCCAAGATTAATTATAAGATTCATGACAAAGAATTTCTTGTAATTGTAGATTTGTTTAAAAAATAGTGCTATTATTTAGAATGTGTTCCTAGTCCAATCACTATATATATAGATCACAAGAATATTAAGTATTTCATGTCAACACATGTTTTGAATTATCCCTAAACCTGCTAAATCATGTTCTTATTAAGATTCAAATTCAATATCACTTTTTGACTAAAAAAATAACAAGATTTGTCACACAAACTTTCTAAATGATCTTATCTTACATCAAAGGAAAGAGAAACTGCTTTTGATTAATAATAAATAATTTTTATGAAGCTTGAGCATCTTCATCTTTGAATAATGAAATCAATACTAACTGTCAATTCAACTTTTATTAAGCAAATTCAATTAAGTATGTTCTTTGATCTTTTTATTTAAAATATATAATTTTTTTTTTAAAGTCTCATAATACTTCCAAGTTTGAATTCAAGAATAATCTATTATATTTTGAAGGGTGCTTATATATTATAAAAGATAAAGCTTGATTATGTGTTCTTTAACCATGTCATGTCTTTCTAGTAGTAGGATATTTTGGTCACAATAAAACTTTAGAACTAATATTTAGGAATTTTTTGTGGCTCCAAATGTTAAAGGCAATTAAATTTTTTGCATAATCTTATGATGTTTGCTCAAAATCAAAAATTCCTTATTATTGATCTTATGTCAAGGACAAGAACTCGATGAAAAAAAAATTCAAACAAGTGAGCATTCACTCAAAGAGAGGTAACAAAATATATATAAACAAGTATATATATTGAAAGAGAAACTACAATGGCTATTGCCAAAAGATAAGAAAACTAGAGACCCTTGAAACTAGACTAGAAGCAAGAAAAGAGTTGACAAGACTAAAGAAGCCTTCACTCTTGTCTCTATATATACTCTCTAACTAGGGGCTACGTGGCGACGTTCTATAGGACCTCCAATATGTGTTGACTTTGTAGGGCACATGCCTTGACTTACAAGGCAAGTTTTTCTACATGTGGGCCACATAGTTAGCTTGATCTTCAAGCTAACAACATGTGTGGCACATGGCCAACTTGTTGACCACGTTTCTAATCCAAAAAGTCAATTAAAGACACCTATGAAGTTAAAGCAGCGTCTACGAAGCTTCTAAGAAGCTTCCATATTAAATATTATAAAATTAACTTGTTTTTATCTACTTTTACTTCTACCTATTTTTATATGTAATTATTATCTTACATGAGTATGGTCGTGACATTATCCCCCCTTCTAGAGACGAGTTCTACGAGGAGCGGTCATCATATGTTGAGGAAATCTATGATGCGACGAATTATATTCGCCACATACTCTGATCTCTATTTTCTTCGAAGATGATTGATAAGGCCTCTCAATCATCGGTAGTGTCCCATACCAGGGCAGGAAGACCACCCAGTTATTTGATCATTGTTGAGGCCTTCGTAACTTCCTTCGAATAGAATATTTGGAACACCATCAGGAGTTGTTCCTACTTCTAGCAAAATCACCAAACACTGGGAGTCCCTTCCCAAATTGTGATACCAAACGCATTGTATCTCACCATCTATTCGAGGAAGAACATGTCATTCTTGAAGATCTTCATCTCGATTGCGTCGTCTTGAAGGTTGTGACAATTGTAATGTCTCATCCGGCACGTCAGCAAATGAAGGCTCTTGAGTTAAATCCGTTGGTTGTTGGTTCTCCATCTCCTGAGCGCCACTACTACAACGAAGCTATGAACAAGAATTGAAAGTAGAATGTTATCTTGCCTAGATGTTGTTTCTTTTATAAAGAAGGTTTTCATCTTGATTTTGATAGATGTCGTCGATAAAAAGCCTCCACCGCCTTTGCTGCATTTGCAAGATTTTTCATTGGCTCCCTTGTGCGTTCACTAATATCATATCCACGCCAATGGACAAGATATTCTAATTTATTTTGGCGTCGCATTGAATCTAAGACTTCTTCTACTTCAAACTCTTTATTATTGTCCACTTCTATAGGAGGAGGTGGAGCTTGTCAT
Organism: Physcomitrium patens; assembly: GCF_059467195.1. Lineage (NCBI taxonomy): Eukaryota > Viridiplantae > Streptophyta > Bryopsida > Funariales > Funariaceae > Physcomitrium > Physcomitrium patens. The sequence continues at coordinate 9,361,049 of NC_143416.1, read as the reverse complement.
CTTCTTGGTATGTCCACTGTCTTGTATGGTTCAAGAAGAAACACGTGGAATATTGGATGGATTTTCATTGACTTCGGTAGATGTAAACGATATGCAAATGGATTGATTGGTACAGAAATAGAAAATGGTCCCAGCCTTCGATAGTCCAACTTGTCGCAAGGACGAGTGGTCTAGATATTATGATGAAGTAGCCATACCTTATTACCCACGTTGAGTTGTGGTTGCTCCTTACGATATACATCTGCGTTTATCTTTGGTCGTTCTTGAGCTTCCTTCAATTGCGCCTTCATTATTGCATGTAATTCTAACAATCGATTTGCCATATCTTCTGCTGCAGGATTATCAACTTTTGAAAAATCAAAAGCATCAAGTCACGGATGATAGCCATAATTGGCAAAGAAAGGTGTTTGTTGCGTAGAGAAATGTATCATATTATTATAAGTAAACTCTGCCAATGGCAAAAAGGTTGTTCAATCATCTTGTTGGTAGTTGATAGTACACATTAAATACTGCTCCAAGACTTGGTTTACGCGCTCTGTTTGTCCATCAGTTTGAGGATGGAAAGCCAAAGATAGCTTTATGTCCACTTTTAAAATCTTGAAAAGGGTCCTCCAAAATCTCGACACAAATTGAGTTCCCCTATCCGATATGATATCTTTAGGTAATCCATGATAGCAATAGATATTATCAATGAAAAGCTTAGGTGTTTCTTCACCTATGATAGATTTTGTACATGGCACAAAATGTGCCATCTTGGTGAAACGATCTACTATCACAAATATAGAATCATAAGATCTTGAGCTTGGAAGATCTGTGATGAAATCCATAGAAACAGAAGACCATGGTTGTTCTGGTATAGGTAATGGCTGAAGAAGTCCGTAAGGTCGATGACGAGGAATTTTTGATCTTGAACAAATATCACATGATTGTACAAAGTCTTTGACTGACTTCCACATTTGTGGCCACCAAAAATCTCTTGATATGAGTTCCAAAGTCTTATTATATCCAAAGTGTCCTGCTGCTAGAAAATCATGACGTGCTTGAAGAACACGTAAACGTGCTTCTCCTTCTGGAACATATAGGCGTCCTTCAAAATATAATAGATTATTCTTGAACTCGAACTTAGAAGGATCATGAGACTTCGAAGAATTATTCTCGATATCATGAACAAGAGGGTCTGAGGACATACTGGACTGGATTTGCTTGAGAAAAGTTGAATCAACAGTCAATGTTGATTTCATTGCTCGGAGATGAAATTGCTCCGGTTTCAAGAGGACCGTTCTTTGTTGCTCAAAAGCTGCATCTCCTTCTTTTGGTAAAAAATAAGAACGTCTAGATAGGGCATCGGACAAACCTTGTTATTTTCTTGGCCGATAAGTGATAATGAACTCGAATCTTGACAAAGACATACTCCAACGAGCTTGATAACGATTCAACACGCATGCTGACATGAAATATTCGAGGTTCTTGTGATCTGTATACACAGTGACTGGACTAGAAGCGCCTTCTAGATAATGACGCCATTCTTGAAAGGAATCCACGATCGCAAGAAGTTCTTTATCGTGGATCTCATAATTGATCTCGGCTGCTGAGAATTTTCTTGAATGAAAAGCTATCGGATGAAGTTTGTCATCTGATCCCATTAGTGATAAAACTGCACCCAAGGCAAAATCTGATACATCTGTTTCCATAAAAAATGCCTTAGAAAAGTCACCACGATATAAGACTGGTGCAGAGACAAACGATGTCTTTAAGGCTTCAAATGCTGCTTCAGCTTCTTGATTCCATTGGAATTTAACTTTACTAGTCAAGCGTATAAGTGGAGCTGCAACTCGTGAGAAATCTTTGATGAAGATCCGATAGTAATTGGCAAATCCCAAGAAACATTGGACATCTTTTACTGTCCTTGAAATCTTCCAATCCATGATTGTTTGGACTTTCTTAGAATCCATCATGAGACCATCATTTGAAATGATGTATCCTAAAAAATCAACTTGAGTAGTGTGAAATACACACTTTTCCATCTTGGCGTACAATCCTGCATCTCTAAGTTTTTGTAATACTTGACGAACATGTATTTCATGTTCTTCAACATTCTTAGAATAGATCAGGATATCGTCTAGATAGCAAATGACAAAATTGTCTAAGAATTCACGAAATACATCATTCATGAGATGTTGAAAAACAGCTGGTGCATTCGTGAGTCCAAAGGGCATGACATTATATTCGAAATGTCCATACCTGGTTTGAAACACAGTCTTCCATTCATCTCCTTCCTTGATTCGTACTACATTATATGCTCCTCTTAGATCTATTTTTGTATAAATCTTAGCTTGATTCAACTGGTCAAGGAGTCCTGATATCAAAGGTAATGGATACTTATTCTTGATTGTGATCTTGTTGAGTCCTCGATAGTCAACACACATTCGCAAAGATCCATCTTTTTTCTTTACGAATAGAATTGGAGCTCCTGCTGGAGATTTTGAATGGCGTATGAAATTCTTCGCTAAATTCTCGTCAATATATGTCTTGAGTTCAGCCAACTCATCTTGCGATAAACTGTAAATTGGTCCAAATGGTGGCTGAGTTCCTTCCTTGAGATCGATTGAACAATCGTATGGGCGATGCTCAGGAAGAGTATCTGCATTCTTTTTCTCAAAAACGTCTTGATAATCTTGATATTGACTTGGAATGCCACTTGAAGTCTTTATGCTTTCAGAAATAGGTGCAGCATAAATAGCAAAAGTTGATCCTTCTTTTGCTGTGTATATAAATGCTTTTGCACCTATAAGTACGGGTTTTACTATACTAGATTTATAACTTTTTACTTGGTTGGTAGAACTATTAATAATGCTTTGGAAAAAATCAAGTTCACGAGAATTCCAATCTATTCGAGGGTTATATTTTTCTAGCCAAGATACACCTAAAGTAACTGGATTGCACGGAGATTTAATTATGTTAAAAGCTATGTAGCTAACATGACCGTTTATTGTTACTTTTATAGGGCGAGTTTCATGAGTGACATCTCCAGAAGACAAAAGACGGCCATCAATGACTTCTTCATGTACGGATTTAGTTTTCTATACAAAAGGTATTTTATGACTTTTAACAAATTGTTCATCTAAAAAACATGCTGAGGCTCCCGAATCTAATAAAGAAAAGGCTTTGTAATTCTTAGGTTCTAAATATAATTCTATTATAAAACAAGAAGAGGGTTCTGAGGAGAGGATAGGACCTTCATTAAGAATTGTACAAGGTTCCAGCTGCACGGTCCCTATTGTAGCTGGACGAATCCGTTTTCCGACATGTTGTCTTCTTTGACTGCCGTACCCCTCATTTTATAGTTACGTTGTTTCTTTGGACAATGTTGAGCAGTGTGCTTAGGTTCTCCGCAGTATAAACATAATCCTTCTTGACGACGACGAATCTTTTCTTGCTCAGTTAGGAGTTTAAAACGTACCGCGTCAATTTCCATGTCTTCTACTTCCGAATGTACGTTTGGCGAAGATGCTGATGTTGCCATTGAGTAATAACGTTGAGGTTCCCGTGTACGACTCTCGAATCGAAATTCAAAAAGTTGATTGTCACATTTTATCGTAAAATCGATTGCTTGACTCAAAGTTTGAGGATCAGGTAAGTTGAGCATCAATTTCTTTACCTTGTATTGCAATCCATAAAGAAATTGACTGATGAGTGCAGCATCGTCCCACTTGATGTCAATTGCAAGTTGTCAAAATTTTCAAGCATATATTGTTACTCAGTACTTTCTTTGTCGCAGAATTCGGATCTTGTTTGTTGCGACACGAGTTGCATCGTGTTCACCATACATAGATCGAAACTCCAAAAAAAAGCTTCTAAATTGTCCAATATTGGATTTCGTTGTTCAAAAAAAGATGAAAACCACGATAATGCAGAACCAGAAAGTAGAGTGCCAATAAACTAGACTTGTGATCCTGGAGTTGGATAGCTTTGCGGTTGAAGTTCAATTGCCAATTGTACTTGATTGATGAACCCTCGAAACTTTGATCTTGTACCATCAAATTTCTCGGGTAAAGCAATTCTTGGTTCTCTAATACTTACAAGGTGTTGTACAATTGGAGAAGGAATGTGATTTGGTGTAGATGTTGAAGCAGCTCCGATCATCTCTATATCTCCACTTTCTGCTATTCTTGTTCTTTCCTGTGTTGGTGAATTGAGTTGATGCATCGCAAGCATTAACTCCCTCAATTGTTCTTGCATTTGTGCCATTGCACTCTTCATTTCAACAAGCTCTGCCATAATGACAGTAAGAAGAAAAATTTGTTTGATACTGCTCAAGACAAAAGAAAAGAAAGACTTGATAACAAAGAAGATACTAAGAACAATATCAGTTTAGAAGTGGGTAATCCGCAAACTTCTAATACATTTATGTCTTGTCAAGAGAAAGGGGTAATCCACTCTTACTCAAGAAAAACAAATCTCTGATATTGTAAGTGCACTCTTGTCAATCTGTCAAGGAGAAGAACTCGATGAAAAAACAATTCAAACAAGTGAGCATTCACTCAAAGAGAGATAACAAAATATATATAAATAGTATATATATTGAAAGAGAAACTAGAATGGCTATTGCCAAAAGACAAGAAAAGTAGAGACCCTTGAAACTAGACTAGAAGCAAGAAAGGAGTTGACAAGACTAAAGAAGCCTTCACTCTTGTCTCTATATATACTCTCTAACTAGGGGCTACGTGGCAACGTTCTATAGGACCTCCAATATGTGTTGACTTTGTAGGACACATGCCTTGACTTACAAGGCAAGTTTTTCTACGTGTGGGCCACATAGTTAGCTTGATCTTCAAGCTAACAACATGTGTGGCACATGGCCAACTTGTTGACCACGTTTTTAATCCAAAAAGTCAATTAAAGACACCTATGAAGTCAAAGCAGCGTCTAGGAAATTTCTAGGAAGCTTCTATATAAAATATTATAGAATTAACTTACTTTTACCTACTTTTACTTACTTCTACCTATTTCTATATGTAATTATTAGCTTACATGATTATGGCCATGACATCTTATTGACTTCTTCAACCATTATCTATTTTGAAACAACTATAGACTTATGTTTTTATGGATTTATGATAGACTTTCTAATCTCATGTTTTTATGAGTCTATATTTTTAATAGTAGCTTATTTCACTAAGATGGCATATATTATACTATGTATCAAATCTATCACTTATAAATAAATAGCTAAGCTTTTCCTTGATAATATCTATTGCTATCATGGATTGTCTAAAGATATTATATCAAATACGAGAATTCAATTTGAATTAAGATTTTAGAAAATACTTTTTAAGATTCTAAAGATAGACATAAAATTATCTTTGACCTTCCATCTTCAAATTGATAGACAAATAGAGCGTATAAAACAAGTTTTGAAAGAATATTTGAGATATACCATCAATTATTGACAAGATAATTAAAAAAGAAATCTTTACAAAATTTACTTATAATAACAAAGTAAATTCTTCTACACAATAATTTTTTTTATTATTATTAATTATGGTTATCATCCATGATTTGATACTTTTGATTTTTTAAAAATTGATAATTATGTAATAAAAGATTTGACAAATTATTTATCTAAATTATATACAATAATGAAGGCATGATTAAAAGAAGCTCAAAAATAATAAAAAAATAACATATGAGCATATTACAAAGAACAATCTCATTTCGACATTGGTCATAAGATATAGTTACTTTGTCATAATATTAAAACTATTCCCTCTTGTGACAAATTGAATTAAGAAAGACTTGGACTATTTTTTATTTGTAAACAAGTCAATCTAGTGGCTTATCAATTATATCTACCAAAGCCCATGAAAATCCATCTTATACTTCACATGTCTGAAGGACAAGAACTCCATGAAAAAACAATTCAGACAAGTGAGCCTTCACTCAAAGAGAGGTAACAAAATATATATAAACAAGTATATATATTGAAAGAGAAACTAGAATGGCTATTGCCAAAAGACAAGAAAACTAGAGACCCTTGAAACTAGACTAGAAGCAAGAAAAGAGTTGACAAGACTGAAGAAGCCTTCACTCTTGTTTCTATATATACTATCTAACTAAGGGCTACGTCGCGACGTTCTATAGGACCTCCAATATATATTGACTTTGTAGGACACATGCCTTGACTTACAAGGCAAGTTTTTCTACATGTGGGCCACATAGTTAGCTTGATCTTCAAGCTAACAACATGTGTGGCACATGGCCAACTTGTTGACCACGTTTCTAATCCAAAAAGTCAATTAAAGACACCTATGAAGTTAAAGCAGCGTCTACGAAGCTTCTAAGAAGCTTCCATATTAAATATTATAAAATTAACTTGTTTTTATCTACTTTTACTTCTACCTATTTTTATATGTAATTATTATCTTACATGAGTATGGTCGTGACATTATCCCCCCTTCTAGAGACGAGTTCTACGAGGAGCGGTCATCATATGTTGAGGAAATCTATGATGCGACGAATTATATTCGCCACATACTCTGATCTCTGTTTTCTTCGAAGATGATTGATAAGGCCTCTCAACCATCGGTAGTGTTCCATACCAGGGCGGGAAGACCACCCAGTTATTTGATCATTGTTGAGGCCTTCGTAACTTCCTTCGAATAGAATATTTGGAACACCATCAGGAGTTGTTCCTACTTCTAGCAAAATCACCAAACATTGGGAGTCCCTTCCCAAATCGTGATACCAAATGCATTGTATCTCACCATCTATTCGAGGAAGAACATGTCGTTCTTGAAGATCTTCATCTCGATTGCGTCGTCTTGAAGGTTGTGACAATCGTAATGTCTCGTCCGGTACGTCAGCAAATGAAGGCTCTTGAGTTAAATCCGTTGGTTGTTGGTTGTCCATCTCCTGAGCGCCTCTACTACAATGAAGCTACGAACAAGAATTAAAAGTAGAATGTTATCTTGCCTAGATGTTGTTTCTTTTATAAAGAAGGTTTTCATCTTGATTTTGATGGATGTCATCAATGAAAAGCCTCCACTGCCTTTGCTGTATTTGCAAGATTCTTTATTGGCTCACATGTGCGTTCACTAATACCATATCCGCGCCAATGGATAAGATATTCTAATTTATTTTGGCATCGCATTGAATCTAAAACTTCTTCTACTTCAAACTCTTCATTATTGTCCACTTCTATAGGAGGAGGTGGAGCTTGTCGTCTTTTTGGTATGTCCACTGTCTTGTATGGTTCAAGAAGAGACACGTGGAATATTGGATGGATTTTCATTGACTCCGGTAGATGTAAACAATATGCAACTGGATTGATTTGTGCAGAAATAGAAAATGGTCCCAGCCTTCGATAGTCCAACTTGTCACAAGGACGAGTAGTCTTGATATTACAACGAAGTAGCCATACCTTATCACCCAAGACGAATGATGGTTGTTCCTTTCGATAGACATCCGCATTGGCCTTTTATTGTTCTTGAGCCTCTTTTAACTACGCCTTCATTGTTGCATGTAGCTCTGATAAATGAATTGCCAAATCTTTCGCAGCAGGATTATCAACTTTTGAAAAGTCAAAAGTATCAAGTCGTGGATGATAACCATAATTAGCAAAGAAAGGTGTTTGTTTTGTAGAAGTGTGTACCGTGTTATTGTAAGCAAACTCTGCCAATGGCAAAAGAGTTGTCCAATCATCTTGTTAGTAATTAATGGTACATCTTAAATATTGCTCCAAAATTTGATTAACACGTTCCATTTGTCCATCAGTTTAAGGATGGAATGTCGAAGATAGTTTTATATCCACTTTAAGAATCTTGAAAAGAGTCCGCCAAAATCTTGATACAAATTGAGTTCCCCTATCTGATATAATATCCTTGGATAATCCATGATAGCGATAGATATTGTCAAGAAAGAGCTTAGCTGTTTCTTCACTTGTGATAGATTTTGTACATGGTACAAAATGTGCCATCTTGGTAAAACGATCTACTATCACGAATATAGAGTCATAAGAACTTGAGATTGGAAGATCCGTCATGAAGTCCATAGAAATAGAAGACCATGGTTGTTCTGGAATGGGTAATGGCTGAAGAAGTCCAAAAGGTCGATGACGAGGAGTTTTCGATCTTGAGCAAACTTCACATGATTATACAAAATCTTTAACTGCCTTCCACATTTGAGGCCACCAAAAATCCTTAGATATCATCTCCAAAGTCTTATTATATCCGAAATGTCCTGTTGCTGGGAAGTCGTGACGAGCTTGAAGAACACGTAAACGAGCTTCTCCTTCTGGAACATATAGGCGTCCTTCGAAATAGAGTAGGTTGTTCTTGAATTCAAATTTAGATGAATCATGAAATTTAGAAGAATTGTTCTTGATATCATGAACAAGAGGGTCTGAAGACATACTTAACTGGACTTGCTTAAGGAAAGTTAAATCAACAGTCAATGTTGATTTTATTGCTCGAAGATGAAATAGTTCCGGCTTCAAGAGAATCATTCTTTATTGCTCAAAAGCTGCATCTTCTTCTTTTGGTGCAAGATAAGAACGTCTAGACAAGGCATCAGACAAATCTTGTTGTTTTTCTGGCCGATAAGTGATGATGAACTCGAATCTTGATAAAGACATGCTCCAACGAGCTTGGCGACGATTTAATACACGTGCTGACATAAAATATTCGAGGTTCTTGTGATCTGTATACACGGTGACTGGATTAGAAGCGCCTTCTAGATAATGACGCCATTCTTGAAAAGAATCCACAATTGCAAGAAGTTCTTTTTCGTGGTTCTCATAATTGATTTCTGCTATTGAGAATTTTCTTGAATAAAAGGCTACTGGATGAAGTTTGTCATCTGTTCCCATTTGTGAGAAAACCGCACCATGAGCAAAGTCCGATGCATCTGTTTCCATAAAGAATGCTTTGGAAAAATCAACACGATACAAGATTGGTACAGAAACAAACGCTGTCTTCAAAGATTCAAAAGCAACTTCCGCTTTTTGATTCCATTGGAGTTTGTCTTTACAAGTCAAACATGTAAGTGGAGTTGCAACTCGAAAGAAGTCTTTGATGAAGATCCGATAGTAGTTGGCAAATCCCAAAAAACATTGGACATCTCTTACCGTTTTTGGGATCTTCCAGTCTATAATAGTTTGAACTTTCTTAGGATCCATCATAAGTCCATCATTTGAAATGATGTAACCTAAGAAATCGACTTGAGTAGTGTGGAATACACACTTTTTTATCTTGGCATAGAGTCTTGCATCTCTTAATTTTTGTAATACACGACAAACATGAAGTTCATGTTCTTTTGGATTCTTAGAATAGATCAAGATGTCGTCTAGATAACATACCATAAAATCGTCCAAAAACTCTCAAAAAACATCATTCATTAGATGTTGAAAAGCTGCTGGTGCATTTGTAAGTCCAAAATGCATGAAGTTGTATTCAAAATGTCCATACCTAGTTCAAAACGCAGTCTTCCATTCATCTCCTTCTTTGATGCGTACTAGATTGTATGCTCCTCGAAGATCTATTTTTGTATAGATCTTAGCTTGATTCAGTTGATCAAGAAGTCCAGATATTAAAGGTAGTGGATACTTGTTTTTGATGGTAATCTTGTTGAGTCCTCGATAATCAACACACATCCGCAATGATCCATCTTTTTTCTTCACAAATAGAATTAGAGCTCCTGTCGGAGATTTAGAATGGCGTATGAAATTCTTGGCTAGATTTTCTTCAATATACTCCTTGAGTTCAGCCAACTCATTTTGTGATAAACTATAGATTGGTCCGAATGGCGATTGTGCTCCTTCTTGAAGGTCAATTTAGCAATCATAGGGACGATGTTTCGGGAGTGTATCCGCATTCTTTTTTTTGAATACATCTTGAAATTCTTGATATTGGCTTGGAATGCCACTTGAAGTCTTTTCACCAGTAGAAACGAGTGTAGCATAAATAATGTATGGTGATTCTTTCATAGCAACATGCAAGAAAGCTTTTGCACCTATAAATATGGATTTAATTGAACTGGACTTATGACTCTCTACTTGCTTAACTACACTGTTAGTTATACTTCAGAGAAAGTGAGAGTTCGAGAAATCCAGTCTATTTGAGGGTTGTATTTTTCTAACCACGATAAACCTAAAATGACTGGATTAGAGGGAGATCTAATGATATTAAATACTACAAAAATATTATGACCATTGATTATTACTTCTATAGGAAGGGTTTCGTGAGTAATATCTCTAGAAGACAATGGACGACCATCTATGACTTCTACATGAACAAGTTTAGTTTTCTTTACTAAACATATGCTATGTCTTTTAGTAAATTCTTCATCTAAAAAACACGCTAAGGCTCTTGAATCTAACAAGGCAGAGACTTTGTAATGTTTAGGTCCTAAAATAATATTTAATGTAAAACAAGAAGACGGCTCTGAGGAGAGAATAGGACCTTTATTAGAAATTGTACAAGGTTCCAGCCGCACGGTCCCTATTGTAGCTGGACAAACTCGTTTTTCGACATATTATCTTCTTTCACAACCATACTCCTCATTTTGTGATTGCATATTTTCTTTGGACAATGTTGAGCAGTGTGCTTTGGTTCTCCACAATATAAACATAATCCTTCTTAACAACGACGAGTATTTTCTTGCTCAGTAAGAGGTTTGAAACGTACTGCATCAATTTGCATATCCTCTACTTCCGAAAGTATGTGTTGAAGAGATATTGGTGTTGCCATTGAATTATAGTAACGTTGAGGTCCACTTGTACGGTTCTAAGATCGGAATTCAAAAAGGCGATTGTCGCACTTCACAGCAAAGTCAATTGCTTGACTCAATGTTTGAGGATCAGGTAAGTTGAGCATTAATTTTTTACCTCATATTGTAATCCGTAGAGAAATTGGCTAATAAGTGCAGCATCATCTCACTTGATATCAGTTGCAAGTTGTCAAAATTGTGAAGCATATAACATTACTGATCGATTGCCTTGTCGTAAAATATGGATCTTATTGGTTGCAACACGAATTGTATCATGTTTTCCATACATGGATCGAAACTCCGCCAAAAAAGCCTCTAGATTATCCAATATTGGATCTCGTCGTTCAAGAAAAGATGAAAATCACGATAGTACCAAACTTGAAAGAAGCGTTGTCATATTACGTGCTTTCCTGCTCGAGAACGCACCGGGCATCTGGCTGTAGAAGGTAGTATGGAGATTCGCCGATAGTCAAGCAGTCTATTAGTTTTTGACTGCTGGAATATAAACGACTGCAACAATGTACCGTAAATCTATACAGGTGCTCTTCGACTGCTTGTCGGTCTTTTTTGCCCCAGCCGGTAGGTCTCTAGACGTTACAGAGAACCCCGTACAACCCAAACTGTTAACCTTCAATACTGCTTTGTACTTACGATCTTGTATCTACTGACTGTCTTGTTAGATTAACCCAATAAATTTCATTCACTCCGCATACTCAATCCTATAGACACCCTTTTAATCCTTCAATCACAGACGTAACTCGATTTCACAAAACAGTCAAGAGTATTCAAACCCACTTCATTTAAAAATCCCGATTCACCATTACAACACTGACTTCAGCAGCGATTGTCTCAGTCTTCCCCAAAACTCTACGAAGAAGAAAAATCCAAATTCTATGTCTTTCCTTCCCCGACCCGAAGCATGAAGCTCCTCTCTCTAATTCCCTTAATCTTCAAAAACCTCCAATAAAAAAAACCCGAACTGGTAACCTTGCAGAAGCTTGAAAAATCCTTCCCCCTCCCCGATTTCCCTCAAAAAAAAAACCACTCCCAAAACTATATCCCACCTAACCTTATCCTCTGAATTTCTTCAATCTCCCGTCTTAGATCCGGAATTGGCTCCCACCTCAAGCTTGGATCCGAAATTGGCTCTCGCCATGAAGCTTTCTCCTCCGTTTTTGCCTTTAAGAAATCCATTTACCGAAAACAATGTTCCCTGAGACGGCACAGAGAACAGGACAGCCTGAAACAGAATCGAACCCCGTAATCGGGACCACATTGAGTCGCCCGACCAATTCAGGTCCTATAATGGGAAAGATGCCCGTAGTAACCTGGTGTCAAGGACAAGAACTCGATGAAAGCTAAAGAGTAAGTGAGACTTTTTTCAAAAAAGAAATAGGACAAAATAGAAATATGTATATTAAGAAAGAAACTGGAATGGCTATTGCCAAAATACAAGAAAACTAGAGACCCTTGAAACTAGACTAGAAGCAAGAAAGGAGTTGACAAGAGTGAAGAGGGCTTCACTCTTGCCTCTATATATACTATCTAACTAGAAGCCACGTGGCGATGTTCTATAAGACCTCCAATATATGTTGACTTTCTAGGCCACATGCCTTTGCTTGCAAGGCAAGTTTTCTATGGATGGACCACGTAGTTAGCTTGTTCTTTAAGCTTCCAACATGCGTGGCACATGGCTAACTTGTTGACCAAGTTTCTAACCTAAAAGTCAACTATAGACTCCTATAAAGTCAAAGCAGCGTCTATGAAGCTTTTAAGAAGCTTCTCTAGAAGGTATTACACAATTAACCTACTTTTACATACTTTTATCTATTCATATAGGTAATTATATGTATGTCCATGACATTACTCCCCCTTCTAGAGACGAGTTCCACGAGGAGCGGTGATTATATATTGAGAAAATCTAATATGCGGCGAATTGTATTTGCTACATACTCTGATCTTTAATCTCTTCGAAGATAGTTGATGGGTCCTCTTAGCCATTGATAGTGTCCCATTCCAAGGCGAGAAGACCACCCTGTTATTTGATCACTGTTGAGGCCTTCATAACTTCCTTCAAATAATACATTTGAAACACCATCAGGAGTCGTTCCTATCTCCAATAATATCACCAAACATCGAGAATCTCTTCCAAGGTCGTGATACAAAACGCGTATCTCACCATCTATTCGAGGAAGAACATGTCGTTCTTGAGGGTCTTCATCTCGGTTGCGTCGTCTTGAAGGTTGTGACAATCGCAATGTCTCATCCGGTAAGTCAGCAAACGAAGGTTCTTGAGTTGAATCCGCTGGTTGTTGGGTCTCCATCTAATTAGCGTCACAAAATGCAAAGAAGTTATAAACAAGGATAGGAAATTGAATGTTATCTTGCCTCAATCTTGTCTCTTTTATAAGAGAGGTTTTCATCTTGGTTTTGATGGATGTCGTTGATGAAAAACTTTGACTTTAGCTGATGCATTTGCTAGATTCCTGGATGGCTCCCATGTGCGCTCACTAATATCATATCCGCACCAATGAACAAGATATTCCAGCTTATTTTGGCGCCGCCTTGAGTCTAATATCTCTTCCACCTCAAATTCTTCATTATTATCTACTTCTATAGGAGGCGATGGCATTTGTCTTCTTCCTTGTATATCCACTGTCTTATATGGTTCAAGAAGAGACACGTGGAATACAGGATGGATCTTCATTGACTCCGGTAGAGGTAACCGATATACAACTGGGTTGATCTGTTCAGAAACAGAAAAGGGGCCAAGCCTACGATAGTCCAATTTATCACAAGGTCGAGTGGTCTTGATATTGCGACGAAGTAGCCATACCTTATCACCCATGTTGAGTTGTGGTTGCTCTTTACGATATACATCTGCATTTATCTTTTGTCGTTCTTGAGCTTTCTTCAACTGCGCCTTCATTATTGCATGTAACTCTGACAACCGATTTGCCATATTTTCTGCTGCAGGATTATCAACTTTTAAAAAATCAAAAGTATCAAGTCGTGGATGATAGCCATAATTGGCAAAGAAAGGTGTTTGTTGCGTGGAGGAATGTACCGTATTATTATAAGCAAACTCTGCCAATGGCAGAAGGTTTGTCCAATCATCTTGTTGGTAGTTGATGGTACACCTTAAATACTGTTCCAAGACTTGGTTTACGCGCTCTGTTTGTCCATCAGTTTGAGGATGGAAAGTTGAAGATAGCTTTATGTCCACTTTTAAAATCTTGAAAAGAGTCCTCCAGAATCTCGACACAAATTGAGTTCCCCTATCCGATATGATATCTTTAGGCAATCCATGATAGCGATAGATATTATCAATGAAAAGCTTAGCTGTTTCTTCACCTGTGATAGATTTTGTACATGGCATAAAATGTGCCATCTTGGTGAAACGATCTACTATCACAAATATAGAATCATAAGATCTTGAGCTTGGAAGATCTGTGATGAAATCCATAGAAACAGAAGACCATGGTTGTTCTGGTATAGGTAATGGCTGAAGAAGTCCGTAAGGTCGATGTCGAGGAATTTTTGATCTTGAACAAATATCACATGATTGTACAAAGTCTTTGACTGACTTCCACATTTGTGGCCACCAAAAATCTCTTGATATGAGTTCCAAAGTCTTATTATATCCAAAGTGCCCTGCTGCTGGAAAGTCATGACGTGCTTGAAGAACACGCAAACGTGCTTTTCCTTCTGGAACATATAGGCGTCCTTCAAAATATAATAGATTATTCTTGAACTCGAACTTAGAAGAATCATGAGACTTAAAAGAATTATTCTCGATATCATGAACAAGAGGGTCTGAGGACATACTGGACTGGATTTGCTTGAGAAAAGTTGAATCAACAGTCAATGTTGATTTCATTGCTCGGAGATGAAATTGCTCCGGTTTCAAGAGGACCGTTCTTTGTTGCTCAAAAGCTGCATCTCCTTCTTTTGGTAAAAAATAAGAACGTCTAGATAGGGCATCGGACAAACCTTGTTGTTTTCCTGGCCGATAAGTGATAATGAACTCGAATCTTGACAAAGACATACTCCAACGAGCTTGACGACGATTCAACACGCGTGCTGACATGAAATACTCGAGGTTCTTGTGATCTGTATACACAGTGACTGGACTAGAAGCACCTTCTAGATAATGACGCCATTCTTGAAAAGAATCCACGCTTGCAAGAAGTTCTTTATCGTGGATCTCATAATTGATCTCGGCTGCTGAGAATTTTCTTGAATGAAAAGCTATCGGATGAAGTTTGTCATCTGTTCCCATTTGTGATAAAACTACACCCAAGGCAAAATCCGATGCGTCTGTTTCCATAAAAAATGCCTTAGAAAAGTCAACACGATATAAGACTGGTGCAGAGACAAACGATGTCTTCAAGGCTTCAAATGCTGCTTCCGCTTCTTGATTCCATTGGAATTTATCTTTACTAGTCAAGCGTGTAAGTGGAGCTGCAACTCGTGAGAAGTCTTTGATGAAGATCCGATAGTAATTGGCAAATCCCAAGAAACATTGGACATCTCTTACAGTCTTTGGAATCTTCCAATCCATGATTGTTTGGACTTTCTTAGAATCCATCATAAGACCATCATTTGAAATGATGTATCCTAAAAAGTCAACTTGAGTAGTGTGAAATACACACTTTTCCATCTTGGCGTACAATCCTGCATCTCTGAGTTTTTGTAATACTTGACGAACATGTATTTCATGTTCTTCAACATTCTTAGAATAAATCAGGATATCGTCTAGGTAGCAGACGACAAAATTGTCTAAGAATTCATGAAATACATCATTCATGAGATGTTGAAAAGCAGCTGGTGCATTCGTGAGTCCAAAAGGCATGACATTATATTCAAAATGCCCGTACCTGGTTCGAAACGCAGTCTTCCATTCATCTCCTTCTTTGATCCGTACTAGATTATATGCTCCTCTTAGATCTATTTTTGTATAGATCTTAGCTTGATTTAACTGGTCAAGGAGTCCTGATATCGAAGGTAATGGATACCTGTTCTTGATTGTGATCTTGTTGAGTCCTCGATAGTCAACACACATTCGTAAAGATCCATCTTTTTTCTTTACGAATAAAATTGGAGCTCCTGCTGGAGATTTTGAATGGCGTATGAAATTCTTTGCTAAATTCTCATCAATATATGTCTTGAGTTTAGCCAACTCATCTTGCGATAAACTGTAAATTGGTCCAAATGGTGGCTAAGTTCCTTCCTTGAGATCGATTGAACAATCGTATGGGCGATGCTCAGGAAGAATATCTGCATTCTTTTTCTCAAAAACGACTTGATAATCCTGATATTGACTTGGAATGCCACTTGAAGTCTTTATGCTTTCAGAAATAGGTGCAGCATAAATAGCAAAAGTTGATCCTTCTTTTGCTGCGTGTATAAATGCTTTTGCACCTATAGGTGCGAGTTTTACTATACTAGAGTCATGGTTTTTTACTTGGTTAATAGAACTGTTACTAATGCTCTGAGGAAAATCAAGTTTACGAGAAATCCAATCTATTCGAGGATTATACTTTTCTAACCATGATAAGCCTAAAATTACTGGATTAGAGGGAGATCTAATTATATTAAAAATTACGCAACTACTATGACCATTTATTACTACATCTACAGGAAGTGTTTCGTGAGTTACATCTCCAGAAGACAACGGACGACCATCTATGACTTCTACGTGTACAGGTTTAGTTTTTTGTATTAATGATATTCTATGACCTCTAGCAAATTCTTCATCTAAAAAACAAGATGAGGCTCCTGAATCTACCAAGGCAGAGGCTTTGTAATTATTAGGTCCTAAACGCACATCTATTATAAAACAAGGAGATGGTTTTGAGGAGAGGATAGGACCTTTATTAGAAGTTGTACAAGATTCCAGCCACACGGTCCCTATTGTAGCTGGACGTACTCGTTTTCCAACATACTGTCTTCTTTGACAGCCGTACTCCTCATTTTGTAGTTACGTCGCTTCTTTGGACAATGTTGAGCAGTGTGCTTAGGTTCTCCACAATATAAGCACAATCCTTCTTGTCGACGACGAGACTTTTCTTGCTCAGTAAGAGGTTTGAAACGTACCGCATCAATTTGCATATCCTCTACTTCTGAAGGTATGTGTTGAGGAGACGTCGGTGTTGCCATTGAATTGTAGTAACGTTGAGGCCCACTTGTGCGACTCTCGGATCGAAATTCAAAAAGTCGATTGTCGCACTTCACAGCAAAGTCAATTGCTTGACTCAATGTTTGAGGATCAGGTAAATTGAGCATCAATTTCTTTACCTCATATTGTAATCCGTAGAGAAATTGACTCACAAGTGCGGCATCATCCCACTTGATATCAGTTGCAAGTTGTCGAAATTGCGAAGCATATAATGTTACTGATCGATTTCTTTGTCGCAAAATACGGATCTTGTTGGTTGCAACACGAATTGCATCATGTTCTCCAAACATGGATCGAAACTCCGCCAAAAAAGCCTCCAGATTATCCAATATTGGATCTCGTCGTTCAAGAAAAGATGAAAACCATGACAATGCTGAACCTGAAAGAAGTGTACCAATGAATCTTACTTGTGACCCTGGAGTTGGATAGCTCTGGGATTGAAGTTCAATCACTAGTTGGACCTGATTGATGAATCCTCGAAACTTGGATCTGGTACCATCAAACTTCTCGGGCAAGGCAACTCTCGGTTCTCTAACACTCGAAGGGTGTTCCATTCTGGGAGAAGGGACATGGTTTGGTGCAGATGTTGAAGCAGCCCCAATCATCTCTATATCTTCACTTCCTACCATTCTTGTTGCTCCTTGTGGTGGTAAATTGAGTTGATGCATCGCAAGCATTAACTCCCTCAATTGTTCTTGCATCTGTGCCATTGCACTCTTCATTTCAACAAGCTCTGCCATAGTAGCACTTAGAAAAGAGAAGATGTCTAATAACGCTCAAAACAAATAGAAGAGAGGAATTGATAACAAAGAAAATACTAAGAACAATATCAGTTTAAAAGAGGGTAATCCGCAACTTCTAATGCGCTTATGTCTTATCAAGAAAAAGGGGTAATCCACTCTTAATCAAGAAAAGACAAAGCTCTGATATTGTAAGTGTACTCTTGTCAATCTGTCAAGGATAAGAACTCGATGAAAGCTAAAGAGTAAGTGAGACTTTTCTCAAAAAGAAATAGGACAAAATAGAAATATGTATATTAAGAAAGAAACTGGAATGGCTATTGCCAAAATACAAGAAAACTAGAGACCCTTGAAACTAGACTAGAAGCAAGAAAGGAGTTGACAAGAGTGAAGAGGGCTTCACTCTTGCCTCTATATATACTATCTAACTAGAAGCCACGTGGCGATGTTCTATAAGACCTCCAATATATGTTGACTTTCTAGGCCACATGCCTTTGCTTGCAAGGCAAGTTTTCTATGGATGGACCACGTAGTTAGCTTGTTCTTTAAGCTTCCAACATGCGTGGCACATGGCTAACTTGTTGACCAAGTTTCTAACCTAAAAGTCAACTATAGACTCCTATAAAGTCAAAGCAGCGTCTATGAAGCTTCTAAGAAGCTTCTCTAAAAGATATTACACAATTAACCTACTTTTACATACTTTTATCTATTCATATAGGTAATTATATGTATGTCCGTGACACCTGGATGTTCCCGTAATTGGGTCAAATTGGTTCTCGCGTCAGATTGGCTAAAACCTGTAGTAAGACCTAGATTTCCTGTAATTAGACTGCAATGGGTTGACCGGCCAATTCAGGTCTCATATTGGATAAGAGGACCCGGATTGGATTATCGAAATTGGATCCAATTGGCTCCTCGAACCCGTCTTGTGAATTGGTCCTTTTCTTCCTGCTGACTCCTGTTATTGAGATCGAATGGAGCATTTCAGTATGCCCTGGCTGACTGTAACGAAGTCACTGAACCTGACCACTTAGTATTTGTACTAGAGTTGGTCGATGCTCCCAATATTCGAGGTAACTGAATATTAATAAAATTCCCCTTTCTTTTTATTTTCACTGTATACTCGTGTTACAATACGACATCCACCCCCTCTGAACCTGTGCATCCTCCGGTATGCACCAATTTACCCAATTGCTGTTTGATTCAGAATATATCCCCTACGTCTTTGTCCAGTTTGTCGTCGTCACCTTCATTATCCATATCACTTTCATCTTCTTGCTGCGGAATCTCTGTACCTTCATTAAGGTCTTCTATATTCATCTCCGCGTGTCTTCGTTTAAATATTTTTACTCGCTTCCCTGCAATTGGTTTTTTTAATTTTGTACCATCTAACTCCCGTAATGAGTAAGTCGCATTATCATGAACAGTTGTTACAACATATGGTCCAAACCAACGTTTTGAAAATTTCCGTAAAGTACTATGTTGATTATCCAGACTATTGTCATAAAAAAGTACCCAGTCACCTTCCTCGATTGCTTTTGGTCTCAATCGATGTTGCTTATCGAATCGCGCCTTATTTTGTAACCTTGCTCTTTTTAACATTTCCAATGCTATCTGGACATCTTCCATTCTTTGCTCCAATTGTCGAATCCTAATAGCCAGAAGTTCTTCTCTTGTCAATCCATCTTCCCATGGTAGCATACTCCAAGTAAGTACCTTTTCTTCAATCGACATAATTGGTTTTTGACCTGTCATAAGTTCTACTGGCATATATCCTGTCACCGAACTATGTGTTGTTCGATCAGCCCATAATGCAAATGACAAAAGCCGTGGCCACTCTTTAACCTTCCCATTACAAGCTTTAACCAATGCTTTCACAATCGGCAGATGATCGCGTTCGCTTTTCGCATTCCCTTCCGGATTATAAGCAGTAGTCAGTGATAGTTTAACTCCACATCTTTCAAAGAACTTACGAGCTTCTTGTGCATTTAATTCTCCACGATCTGCAGTGATTTTTCCTACGCACCCGTAACGGCAAATGACATCTTCAAGCAAAAACCTACAAATCCCCTCAGTAGATTTTGTCCTCAATGCTCTTCCTTCTACTTGATTTGATAAATCTTCACGAGCTAAAACCAAATATCTCATCTGCCATAACCCAACCGGCATAATAACCAAATCAACAATCCATTTAAAATGAATAGCCAGAGGATACGTAGGATGAAGACCATCTCGATGTCCGATATTAGAATACGATTGACAGATTTCACATGACTCTACAAATGAGAGCACATCTCGATACATATTTTTCCACCACTTTAGGTAAATGTGTCCTAGGTACTGGAATTGGTCTTAGATTCCAAGGCACATGCGGTACAGTGAAGATAACCATAGGTGTTATAGTATTTGGATCCACACACCCAATTTCATGAGATTTGAAGGCAAACGATCTACCTTGGTTAGCCAACATCTTTTTGAAGCAAGTAATTTCCTCCGGCAATAAAGAACCATCAGAACCAATCTTCAATTCTTCAAAAGTCTCTTCAGTAAACTGATGTCCAATACTCATTGGATCTCTTGAACTCGCTTCTTTTGATGCTTCTCCCATTTGTTCTTTAGAATCCTCTGGTAATGGTCTAGCAACAGGCTTTACCTTCTTATCTGCCGTTTTATATCTCGTCTCTACTGTGACTTCTGGTGCTTGAAAAGATTCAAGCATGGTATAAACTTCTCTCGAATGAATCTCAACAATCTTATCATTATCTCCTAACCCAATAGATGTAATCAATTCCAATGAATCTTCTAGTCCATTTTCTTCATAAACACCCAAAATCCTCTCATCATCTTGCAATGTACCTATCTTGCGTAATTGTCCTTCAATATCATATAATCTTTTTCTTTCTTTTCTTTTAAAATCATCAACTTTCTTATACATAATATTTCCATTCTCCAATATACCAATAAAACTCACATCAAAGGCACCTTCATCTCATGAGAGTACCTCCTCTTTTGTACCTCCATAATCTCGCTTTACAGTGGTACCTCTCCAAAATCCTTAAATCCTTCAACAATCTTTGGCAATGGTTTCTCCCTCAACCTATCTCGATTCCGTTCATGGTTAGGAGGTACTGTTAGAAATTGTACAGCTTTCCTCCCATCTTCGCTCCGTACCCTTACATAAGCAGAACCATCGTCAAGTACCTTTGTTTCCATCCGTGTTGCCGTGATATAAGGTTGTCCTAAAATCAACGGATAAGACGTTGTATCTTGAACGAAGAAATGTTGCTCCGTCGCAACATCCCCAATCCGAATTTTGACATCTGGACAAGCTCCATATAATTCGCCTCGTGTGTTATTAGCTGCTCGTATTGCCCATCTATGTTCCATATCAATTGGCCATTTTTGCTTCTTATAAAGATCTTTAGACATGAGATTTATTTCAAAACCATGGTCCACCAAGGCAACTATTAGTTCTTCTATATCTCATACCTTCACCAATACCTCGGTAGTTGCGCTTGCCCAATGCTTTCGAGTATAATGGCTCAAAGTTTCCATTTCCTTGTCACTAGAATCTTCAAAACGTACTCGCTGATTATACCCATTCTTTTCATTTGTTGGTTGCTTGTAACCAATATCAACCTCTTCTTCATCTCTACATATTCTTGCATCAATAGCATGACTCATTCCAATTTCGCTCATTAATTGCCTCTTTCGCTTAATGCTGTCAATGATAACATCATGAAACTCCTTCTTTGCAATTTCCAAGACTTCTTTCAATGTGAATTCCACCTTAGCGTTTAATATACGTTCTTCCAACACCCCTTTCAAATTTGTTGCCGCTTCAATATCAGAAAGTAGCTTATAAGCAATTGATTTGCCCTTATCTTTTGTCTCCGTTGTTTTTTCTCCCAATGATGCTGAGGTATCCTTTACAAGCAATTCTTGTGAAGCTGCCTCTCGAGCCTTGTCTCCTCGAGTTTGCCTCTTAAAAGAATTTCCTTCTCTAGTATCATCAAAATTTCCTCATCTTTTTTCTTCCATCAAAGCTTCATGTTGGCTTTTAGCAATATATGCATGAACTGAAAGAGACTCAACAGGATCCTCCCAACCTGTTCTTCCTCGTATTGTAGCTGCAGTTCTCAATAACGCTTCTTGAGGTAATTTCCCTTCTTGCATTGTAGAAACGGCAGAAGCCCAAAACTCACTAGTTTCCGTACTCCCACCAATTTCATCCTCTACTCTAGCACCATAACTTGCACTTTCTCGTACTACTGTTTCATGCTCTTTTAAGTAATCTTGAACCAATGCTCTCATTCCTCCCTTGCCAAAATTGGTTTGAAGAAGATCCTCCCTATCTTTCAATGCTATCTTCCCATCTTTCCAGCAAATAATTCCCTGCCGTATCATATTATTAAATTCATTGCAATCTTTTCTAGTGTGTGAAGCATCATCACACCAAATGCATCTTTGTACATATCCTTGTTTTGAAACATTCTTCGAATTGTTTATAGAAGTATTCTCTTCAAGTCTTGCCAATTTGATTTGAAGATCTCGCATTCCTCGTATAATTTCTTCCATATCCATATCTGCTTTCTTTGATAAGGATGTCGAAGGTTGAACTGTAGGCATTGTCGGTGGTGTTGTACGTACTGGAGCTTTGGGTGCTTGTACTGTTTTCGGAATATTACTCCTATCCTTCCTCCTTTCTTTTTTTGTAAGCAACCCCACCGCATCTTCAACGTTCTTCCACTTCGTTGTCAATCCTTCATCTTCTTCTTTGTCTTCAAGAAGGGGTTCTAATTTCTCTTGCAATTCTCCATCAGCAGCTTGAAGAAATAGATCAACTTTGTTCGGCTCCAATGTCAATTTTTCTACCTTTGATAATTGAGAGTACTGCCTCTCAAATTCCCTTAGTAGCTTTGTTGCTTGCAAATTCTTATTGGGCCGTTCAATCCATCCCAGAAACAGCTTCTTAGTAACGCGATCAGCATCTTCCAAGAAATATTCGTCTTTCAATGCATGTGAAAAATCCTCCCATGAATTCCCATAACGATCCGTAATCGATGTAATGTGGTCCCTTATCTCCGGTATCGTGGCAAGTACAAATAGTGCAACCATTTTTCTCTCAGAAACCCGATTTAATTCCATTTCACGAACATAACATCTTAAATACCTTGAAATATTCCTCCCATCAAATTGATCAATTTTATTGACCACTGCTTGCAATGCTTTGGTTGCCAAAGCTTTCTTTCGATCATTGCTTTGTTGTTGCTGCATTCACAATGAGAAGGCTTGAAACAAACTAGCAATAGACGGATCCATGTGCATACCTTGTCCTTTAGAAGACTCCCCAACAGAAATTTCTCCTAGAAATCCTTCAAAATTTTTATTTTCGTTTTCCATAAAAATAAAGATAAAATCCACCGAAATCCGATACCTTCCACCTCAAGCTTTTACGTCGGGTTCACCACTTATGTCGTATTACGTACTTTCCTGCTCGAGAACGCGCTGGGCGTCTGGCTGTAGAAGGTAGTATGGAGATTCGTCGATAGTCAAGCAGTCTATCAGTTTTTGACTGCTGGAATATAAACGACTGCAACAATGTACCGTAAATCTATACGGGTGCTCTTCGACTGCTTGTCGAAGTCCTTTTTGTCCCAGCCGGTAGGTCTCTAGACGTTATAGAGAACCTTGTTGTCGTGTTGTAACACGAGTATATAATGAAAATAAAAAGAAAGGGGAATTTTATTAATATTCAGTTACCTCGAATATTGGGAGCATCGACCAACTCCAGTACAAATACTGAGTGGTCAGGTTCAGTGACTCCGTTACAGTCAGCCGGGGCATACTGAAATGCCCCGTTCGATTCCAATAACGAGAGTCAGCAGGAAGAGAAGGACCAATTCACACGACGGGTTCGAGCAGCCAACTGGATCCAATTTCGATAATCCAATCCGGGTCCTCTTACCCAATATGAGACCTGTATTGGTGGGGCAACCCAATGCAGTCTAGTTACGGGTAATCCAGGTCTTACTACGCGGCTTAGCCAATCTGACGCAAGGACAAATTATACCCAATTACGGGAACATCCAGGTTACTACGGGCATCTTTACCAATATAGGACCTGAATTGGTCGGGCGACTCAATGTGGTCCCAATTACGGGGTTCGATTCTGTTTCAGGCTGTCCTGTTCTCTGTGCCGTCTCAGGGAACGTTGTTTTCGGTAAATGGATTTCTTAAAGGTAAAAACAGAGGAGAAAGCTTGGCGGCGAGAGCCAATTTTGAATCGAAATTGAGGTGCGAGCCAATTTCGGATCCAAGCTTGAGGTGGGAGCTAATTCCGGATCTAAGACGGAAGATTGAAGAAATTCAGAGGATAAGGTTACGTAGCATATAGTTTTGGGTGTGGGTTTTTTTTTTTTGAGGGGAAATCGGGGGGGGGGGGAGCGAGTTTTCAAGCTTCTGCAAGGTTACGAGTTCGGTTTTCATTGGAGTTTTTTGAAGATCAAGGGAATTAGAGAGACGAGCTTCATGCTTCGGGTCGGGGAAGGAAAGACATAGAATTTGGATTTTTCTTCTTCGTAGAGTTTTGGGGAAGACTGAGGCAATCGCTCCTGAAGTCAGTGTTGTAATGGTGAATCGGGATTTTTAAATGAAGTGGGTTTGAATACTCTTGACTATTTTGTGAAATCGAGTTACGTCTGTGATTGAAGGATTAAAAGGGTGTCTATAGGATTGAGTATGCGGAGTGAATGAAATTTATAGGGTTAATCTAACAAGACAGTCAGTGGATACAAGATCGTAAGTACAAAGCAGTATTGAAGGTTAACAGTTTGGGTTGTACGGGGTTCTCTGTAACGTCTAGAGACCTACCGGCTGGGACAAAAAGGACTTCGACAAGCAGTCGAAGAGCACCCGTATAGATTTACGGTACATTGTTGCAGTCGTTTATATTCCAGCAGTCAAAAACTGATAGACTGCTTGACTATCGACGAATCTCCATACTACCTTCTACAGCCAGACGCCCAGCGCGTTCTCGAGCAGGAAAGTACGTAATACGACATAAGTGGTGAACCCGACGTAAAAGCTTGAGGTGGAAGGTATCGGATTTCGGTGGATTTTATCTTTATTTTTATGGAAAACGAAAATAAAAATTTTGAAGGATTTCTAGGAGAAATTTCTGTTGGGGAGTCTTCTAAAGGACAAGGTATGCACATGGATCCGTCTATTGCTAGTTTGTTTCAAGCCTTCTCATTGTGAATGCAGCAACAACAAAGCAATGATCGAAAGAAAGCTTTGGCAACCAAAGCATTGCAAGCAGTGGTCAATAAAATTGATCAATTTGATGGGAGGAATATTTCAAGGTATTTAAGATGTTATGTTCGTGAAATGGAATTAAATCGGGTTTCTGAGAGAAAAATGGTTGCACTATTTGTACTTGCCACGATACCGGAGATAAGGGACCACATTACATCGATTACGGATCGTTATGGGAATTCATGGGAGGATTTTTCACATGCATTGAAAGACGAATATTTCTTGGAAGATGCTGATCGCGTTACTAAGAAGCTGTTTCTGGGATGGATTGAACGGCCCAATAAGAATTTGCAAGCAACAAAGCTACTAAGGGAATTTGAGAGGCAGTACTCTCAATTATCAAAGGTAGAAAAATTGACATTGGAGCTGAACAAAGTTGATCTATTTCTTCAAGCTGCTGATGGAGAATTGCAAGAGAAATTAGAACCCCTTCTTGAAGACAAAGAAGAAGATGAAGGATTGACAACGAAGTGGAAGAACGTTGAAGATGCGGTGGGATTGCTTACAAAAAAAGAAAGGAGGAAGGATAGGAGCAATATTCCGAAAACAGTACAAGCACCCAAAGCTCCAGTACGTACAACACCACCGACAATGCCTACAGTTCAACCTTCGACATCCTTATCAAAGAAAGCAGATATGGATATGGAAGAAATTA
Source organism: Physcomitrium patens (assembly GCF_059467195.1). NCBI lineage: Eukaryota > Viridiplantae > Streptophyta > Bryopsida > Funariales > Funariaceae > Physcomitrium > Physcomitrium patens. The sequence continues at coordinate 9,335,392 of NC_143416.1, read as the reverse complement.
TATGAGGAATGCGAGATCTTCAAATCAAATTGGCAAGACTTGAAGAGAATACTTCTATAAACAATTCGAAGAATGTTTCAAAACAAGGATATGTACAAAGATGCATTTGGTGTGATGATGCTTCACACACTAGAAAAGATTGCAATGAATTTAATAATATGATACGGCAGGGAATTATTTGCTGGAAAGATGGGAAGATAGCATTGAAAGATAGGGAGGATCTTCTTCAAACCAATTTTGGCAAGGGAGGAATGAGAGCATTGGTTCAAGATTACTTAAAAGAGCATGAAACAGTAGTACGAGAAAGTGCAAGTTATGGTGCTAGAGTAGAGGATGAAATTGGTGGGAGTACGGAAACTAGTGAGTTTTGGGCTTCTGCCGTTTCTACAATGCAAGAAGGGAAATTACCTCAAGAAGCGTTATTGAGAACTGCAGCTACAATACGAGGAAGAACAGGTTGGGAGGATCCTGTTGAGTCTCTTTCAGTTCATGCATATATTGCTAAAAGCCAACATGAAGCTTTGATGGAAGAAAAAAGATGAGGAAATTTTGATGATACTAGAGAAGGAAATTCTTTTAAGAGGCAAACTCGAGGAGACAAGGCTCGAGAGGCAGCTTCACAAGAATTGCTTGTAAAGGATACCTCAGCATCATTGGGAGAAAAAACAATGGAGACAAAAGATAAGGGCAAATCAATTGCTTATAAGCTACTTTCTGATATTGAAGCGGCAACAAATTTGAAAGGGGTGTTGGAAGAACGTATATTAAACGCTAAGGTGGAATTCACATTGAAAGAAGTCTTGGAAATTGCAAAGAAGGAGTTTCATGATGTTATCATTGACAGCATTAAGCGAAAGAGGCAATTAATGAGCGAAACTAGAATGAGTCATGCTATTGATGCAAGAATATGTAGAGATGAAGAAGAGGTTGATATTGGTTACAAGCAACCAACAAATGAAAAGAATGGGTATAATCAGCGAGTATGTTTCGAAGATTCTAGTGACAAGGAAATGGAAACTTTGAGCCATTATACTCGAAAGCATTGGGCAAGGGCAACTACCGAGGTATTGGTGAAGGTATGAGATATAGAAGAACCAATAGTTACCTTGGTGGACCATGGTTCTGAAATAAATCTCATGTCTAAAGATCTTTATAAGAAGCAAAAATGGCCAATTGATATGGAACATGGATGGGCAATACGAGCAGCTAATAACACACGAGGCGAATTATATGGAGCTTGTCCAGATGTCAAAATTCGGATTGGGGATGTTGCGACGGAGCAACATTTCTTCGTTCAAGATACAACGTCTTATCCGTTGATTTTAGGACAACCTTATATCACGGCAACACGGATGGAAACAAAGGTACTTGACGATGGTTCTGCTTATGTAAGGGTACGGAGCGAAGATGGGAGGAAAGCTGTACAATTTCTAACAGTACCTCCTAACCATGAACGGAATCGAGATAGGTTGAGGGAGAAACCATTGCCAAAGATTGTTGAAGGATTTAAGGATTTTGGAGAGGTACCACTGTAAAGCGAGATTATGGAGGTACAAAAGAGGAGGTACTCTCATGAGATGAAGGTGCCTTTGATGTGAGTTTTATTGGTATATTGGAGAATGGAAATATTATGTATAAGAAAGTTGATGATTTTAAAAGAAAAGAAAGAAAAAGATTATATGATATTGAAGGACAGTTACGCAAGATAGGTACATTGCAAGATGATGAGAGGATTTTGGGTGTTTATGAAGAAAATGGACTAGAAGATTCATTGGAATTGATTACATCTATTGGGTTAGGGGATAATGATAAGATTGTTGAGATCCATTCGAGAGAAGTTTATACCATGCTTGAATCTTTTCAAGCACCTGAAGTCACAGTAGAGACGAGATATAAAACGGCAGATAAGAAGGTAAAGCTTGTTGCCAGACCATTACCAGAGGATTCTAAAGAACAAATGGGAGAAGCATCAAAAGAAGCGAGTTCAAGAGATCCAATGAGTATTGGACATCAGTTTACTGAAGAGACTTTTGAAGAATTGAAGATTGGTTCTGATGGTTCTTTATTGCCGGAGGAAATTACTTGCTTCAAAAAGATGTTGGCTAAACAAGGTAGATCATTTGCCTTTGAATCTCATGAAATTGGGTGTGTGGATCCAAATATTATAACATCTATGGTTATCTTCACTGTACCGCATGTACCTTGGAATGTAAGACCGATTCCAGTACCGAGGGCACATTTACCTAAATTGGTGGAACTATTGAAAGAAAAGATAAAGATGAAAATATTAGAACCTTCATTTGCGCCGTACTCTAGTCGATGGTTTACGGTACCTAAGAAGAATGGGTCACTGCGGTTTATTCAAGATATGCAGCCGGTGAATGCTGTAACTGTCAGGAATGCAGGAATTGGACCTATTGTGGATGAATTTGCTGAGGCGTTTGCTGGAAGGGCGATCTATTCAATGGGTGATTTGTATTCAGGTTATGATCAATTTCAACTTGCCGAAGGAAGTAGAGATATGACAACGATGAGGACACCGCTTGGATTGGTTAGAATGTGCACTCTTCCTCAAGGCACGACCAACTCAGTTGCGCATATGATGAATGGGATGAATAAGGTATTGAGAGATTTTATCCCGGAAAAGACTATGCCTTTTCTGGATGATGTTCCTATAAAGGGGTGCAGAGAAGGAGACAAGGATGAAACTTTAGATACGAGGGGGTGTCGCAGATATGTTGTTGATCATATACAAGATTGTGAAAAGATTTTAACTCGGCTTGGAGAAGTTCATCTTACATTATCGGGTATGAAGTCCGTATTTGGAGTGCAAGAGGTTGTAATTGTTGGACATTTATGCGGATCTTATGGAAGAAAACCAGATCCGACTAAAGTTGATGCAATTGGAAGGATGAAAGAGGATTGTGGTTCTTTAACAGAGGTTCGCAGGTTTTTAGGTGCATGTGTATTTTATCGAATCTGGATCCCTCATTTCGCTCACATAGCGGATCCATTATATGAACTGTTACGCAAGGGTTACCGATTTGAATGGAAAGAAAGGCATATTCAGGCAATGCAAAGATTGAAGAAATTATTGATGTCACCTCCAATATTGAGGAAGGTTGATTATAAGTGCAATACACCAGTGATTCTTACTGTAGACGCTAGTCCAATTGCCATTGGATGAGCTGTGGGTCAAGATGATTCAAATGGGAGTAGATTTGCAGTTCGATTTGGGGCTAAAGTTTTAAGTATTCATTAGCGTGCATATTCGCAAGTCAAAAGAGAACTTTGGAGAGACGTTTTGACTATGAAAGCTGAAAAGGACTATTTGATTGGAGCAGTAGTAGTAATTGAAACAGATTGCTTGCCATTGCTTGGAATGATTATTAACTGTTCAACACCAGATATTACAATGTTGAGATGGATTGCTTATATTAAGTCACTAAATCCAAAATTTAAGCATATCACTGGAAAGGACAATTTAGTAGCAGACATGCTATCTCGAGCACGATACGAGAGGAAGGACGAAATGGTTGAAGACATTGATGATGTCGGATTAAAATTCTATTCAATATCAAATCTCAACAGAGAAGACAAGCTATTTCTTGAAGAAGCTTATGAAGGAGAATTATTGGATATTGGTCATTATTTGAATACCTTGTCTAAGCACGGGAATTGGTCTACAGAAAAATTCAAACAAATAAGAAAAAAAGCATATGGATTTTTACTTCGAGATGGATTCTTATGGAAGAGACCGAAGAAAGGAATTGGGATGCCACAATGAGTGATAGGCAAAAAGAAAGAAAAACTAAAATTATTAAAGGAGTTTCATGATAGTTTATGGGCAGGGCATAGAGGAATCTGGGCTACTTTTGCTAAACTCAAGGAACGATATTGGTGGAAAAATATGTATCGAGATGTGCTCTCATTTGTAGAGTCATGTGAAATCTGTCAATCGTATTCTAATATCCGAAATCGAGATGGTCTTCATCCTACGTATCCTCTGGCTATTCATTTTAAATGGGTTGTTGATTTGGTTATTATGCCAGTTGGGTTATGGCAGATGAGATATTTGGTTTTAGCTCGTGAAGATTTATCAAATCAAGAAGAAGGAAAAGCATTGAAGACAAAATCTACAGAGGGGATTTGTAGGTTTTTGCTTGAAGATGTCATTTGCCGTTACGGGTGCGTAGGAAAAATCACTGCAGATCGTGGAGAATTAAATGCACAAGAAGCTCGTAAGTTCTTTGAAAAATGTGGAGTTAAACTATCACTGACTACTGCTTATAATCTGGAAGGGAATGCAAAAAGCGAATGCGGTCACCCGCCGATTGTGAAAGCATTGGTTAAAGCTTGTAATGGGAAGGTTAAAGAGTGGCCACGGCTTTTGTCATTTGCATTATGGGCTGATCGAACAACACATAGTTCGGTGACAAGATATATGCCAGTAGAACTTATGACAGGTCAAAAACCAATTATGCCGATTGAAGAAAAGGTACTTACTTGGAGTATGCTACCATGGGAAGATGGATTGACAAGAGAAGAACTTCTGGCTATTAGGATTCGACAATTGGAGCAAAGAATGGAAGATGTCAAGATAGCATTGGAAAGGTTAAAAAGAGCAAGGTTACAAAACAAGGCGCGATTCGATAAGCAACATCAATTGAGACCAAAAGCAATCGAGGAAGGTGACTGGGTACTTGTTTATGACAGTAGTCTGGATAATCAACATAGTACTTTGCGGAAATTTTCAAAACGTTGGTTTGGACCATATGTTGTAACAACTGTTCATGATAATGCGACTTACTCATTACGGGAGTTAGATGGTACAAAATTGAAAATACCAATTGCAGGGAAGAGAGTAAAAATATTTAAACGAAGACATACAGAGATGAATATGGAAGACCTTAATGAAGGTACAGAGATTCCGCAGCAAGAAGATGAAAGTGATATGGATAATGAAGGTAACGAAGACGAACTGGACAAAGACATAGGGGATATATTCTGAATCAAACAGCAATTGGGTAAATTGGTGCATACCGGAGGATGCACAGGTTCAGAGGGGGTGGATGTCGTGTTGTAACACGAGTATACAGTGAAAATAAAAAGAAAGGGGAATTTTATTAATATTCAGTTACCTCGAATATTGGGAGCATCGACCAACTCCAGTACAAATACTGAGTGGTCAGGTTTAGTGACTCCGTTACAGTCAGCCGGGGCATACTGAAATGCCCCATTCGATTCCAATAACGGGAGTCAGCAGGAAGAGAAGGACCAATTCACACAACGGGTTCGAGGAGCCAATTGGATCCAATTTCGATAATCCAATCCGGGTCCTCTTACCCAATATGAGACCTGTATTGGTGGGGCAATCCAATGCAGTCTAGTTACGGGAAATCCAGGTCTTACTACGGGTCTTAGCCAATCTGACGCGAAGACCAATTTGACCCAATTACGGGAACATCCAGGTTACTACGGGCATCTTTACCAATATAGGACCTGAATTGGTCGGGCGACTCAATGTGGTCCCAATTACGGGGTTCGATTCTGTTTCAGGCTGTCCTGTTCTCTGTGCCGTCTCAGGGAACGTTGTTTTCGGTAAATGGATTTCTTAAAGGTAAAAAACGGAGGAGAAAGCTTGGCGACGAGAGTCAATTTTGAATCCAAGTTGAGGTGAGAGCCAATTTCGGATCCAAGCTTGAGGTGGGAGCCAATTCCGGATCAAAGATGGAAGATTGAAGAAATTCAAAGGATAAGGTTAGGTGGGATATAGTTTTGGGTGTGGATTTTTTTTTGAGGGGAAATCGGGGGGGGGGGAGCGAGTTTTCAAGCTTCTGCAAGGTTACGAGTTCGGTTTTCATTGGAGTTTTTTGAAGATCAAGGAAATTAGAGAGACGAGCTTCATGCTTCGGGTCGGGGAAGGAAAGACATAGAATTTGGATTTTTCTTCTTCGTAGAGTTTTGGGGAAGACTGAGGCAATCGCTGCTGAAGTCAGTGTTGTAATGGTGAATCGGGATTTTTAAATGAAGTGGGTTTGAATACTCTTAACTGTTTTGTGAAATCGAGTTACGTCTGTGATTGAAGGATTAAAAGGGTGTCTATAGGATTGAGTATGCGGAGTGAATGAAATTTATTGGGTTAATCTAACAAGACAGTCAGTGGATACAAGATCGTAAGTACAAAATAGTATTGAAGGTTAACAGTTTGGGTTGTACGGGATTCTCTGTAACGTCTAGAGACCTACCGGCTGGGGCAAAAAGGACTTCGACAAGCTGTCGAAGAGCACCCGTATAGATTTACGGTACATTGTTGCAGTCGTTTATATTCCAGCAATCAAAAAACTGATAGACTGCTTGACTATCGGTGAATCTCCATACTACCTTCTACAGCCAGACGCCCAGCGCGTTCTCGAGCAGGAAAGCACGTAATACGACACTGTACAACCCAAACTGTTAACCTTCAATACTGCTTTGTACTTACGATCTTGTATCCACTGACTGTCTTGTTAGATTAACCCAATAAATTTCATTCACTCCGCATACTCAATCCTATAGACACCCTTTTAATCCTTCAATCACAGACGTAACTCGATTTCACAAAACAATCAAGAGTATTCAAACCCACTTCATTTAAAATTCCCGATTCACCATTACAACACTGACTTCAGCAGCGATTGCCTCAGTCTTCCCCAAAACTCTACGAAGAAGAAAAATCCAAATTCTATGTCTTTCCTTCCCCGACCCGAAGCATGAAGCTCCTCTCTCTAATTCCCTTAATCTTCAAAAACCTCCAATAAAAAAAATCCGAACTGGTAACCTTGCAGAAGCTTGAAAAATCCTTCCCCCTCCCCGATTTCCCTCAAAAAAAAAACCACCCCCAAAACTATATCCCACCTAACCTTATCCTCTGAATTTCTTCAATCTTCCATCTTTGATCTGGAATTGGCTCCCACCTCAAGCTTGGATCCGAAATTGGCTCTCGCCGTCAAGCTTTCTCCTCCATTTTTGCCTTTAAGAAATCCATTTACCGAAAACAACGTTCCCTGAGACGGCACAGAGAACAGGACAGCCTGAAACAGAATCGAACCCCGTAATCGGGACCACATTGAGTCGCCCGACCAATTCAGGTCCTATATTGGAAAAGATGCCCGTAGTAACATGGATGTTCCCGTAATTGGGTCAAATTGGTCCTCGCGTCAGATTGGCTAAGACCCGTAGTAAGACCTGGATTTCCCGTAATTAGATTGCACTGGGTTGACTGGCCAATTCAGGTCTCATATTGGATAAGAGGACCCGGATTGGATTACCGAAATTGGATCCAATTGGCTCCTCGAACCCGTCTTGTGAATTGGTCCTTCTCTTCCTGCTGACTCCCGTTATTGGGATCGAATGGAGCATTTCAGTATGCCCCGGCTGACTGTAATGCAGTGACTGAACCTGACCACTCAGTATTTGTACTGGAGTTGGTCGATGCTCCCAATATTCGAGGTAACTGAATATTAATAAAATTCTCCTTTCTTTTTATTTTCACTGTATAATCGTGTTACAACAGGACAGCGTATCAATGAATCTAACTTGTGATCCTGGAGTTGGATAGCTTTGGGGTTGAAGTTCAATCACAAGTTGCACTTGATTGATAAATCCTCAAAACTTAGATCTGGTGCCATCAAACTTCTCGGGTAGGGCAATTCTTGGTTTCCTAACATTTGAAGGGAGTTCCACCATAGGAGAAAGGACATGGTTTGGTGCAGATGTTGAAGCAGCTCCAACTATTTCTATATCTTCACTTCCTGCCAATCTTGTTGCTCCTTGTGGTGGTAAATTGAGTTGATGCATCGCAAGCATTAACTCCCTCAATTGCTCTTGCATTTGTGCCATTGCACTCTTCATTTCAAGAAGTTCTGCCATGATAACACTTAGAAGAGAAAAGATGTCTAATATCGCTCAAGACAAATAGAAGAGAAGACTTGTGGACAAAGAAAATACTAAGGACAATATCAGTTTAGAAGAGGATAATCCGCAACTTCTAATATGCTTATATCTTATCAAGAAAAAGGGGTAATCCACTCTTAATCAAGATTAGACAAAGCTCTGATATTATAAGTGTACTCTTGTCAATCTGTCAAGGACAAGAACTCGATGAAAAAACAATTCAGACAAGTGAGCCTTCAGTCAAAGAGAGGTAACAAAATATATATAAACAAGTATATATATTGAAAGAGAAATTAGAATGGCTATTGCCAAAAGACAAGAAAACTAGAGACCCTTGAAACTAGACTAGAAGCAAGAAAGGAGTTGACAAGACTGAAGAAGCCTTCACTCTTGTCTCTATATATACTATCTAACTAGGGGCTATGTGGCGATGTTCTATAGGACCTCCAATATGTGTTGACTTTGTAGGACACATGCCTTGACTTACAAGGCAAGTTTTTCTACGTGTGGACTACATAGTTAGCTTGATCTTCAATCTAACATGTGTGGCACATGGCCAACTTGTTGACCACGTTTCTAATCCAAAAAGTCAATTAAAGACATCTATGAAGTTAAAGCAGCGTCTACGAAGCTTCTAAGAAGCTTTCATATTAAATATTATAAAATTAACTTACTTTTATCTACTTTTACTTACTTCTACTTATTTCTATATGTAATTATTAGCTTACATGATTATGGCGGTGACAACATGTCTCCTTCAGAGCCATATAAGATAGTGAATATATCAAAAAAAAAAGACAAGTACCACCACTTCTTATAGAAGTCGGTAATAATGAAGAATTCAAGGTGGACGAAGTCTTAGACTTGACGCAACATCGATTTAAGTTGGAATAGCTTATTCATTGGTGTGGATATGATATTAACAAATGTACATGGGAGCCAACAAAAAATCTTACAAATGCAATAGAGAAGATGAATGCTTTTCATCAATGATGTCCATCAAAACTAAGAGGAAGGATAATTTTAGAAGAGTATAGCATCCATAATTTTTTTGTTTTATTTCAAAAAATTTAACAAATCTATAAATTAAGTTAAAAGAAGATAATTCACAACCTCTAATAACAAATAAAAATTTCCACAAAGAGGGATAATTTACTCTTTTGAAGAAAAAAATTGTATTAAAAAACTAAATAATTTATTTAAAAGTGGATAATCTATAATTTTTAAAGTACAACAATAAAAGTAAGGTAATCCATTCACTTCTAAAACAAGACAAGAACAATGAGTTAGAACTCTTGTCAAACTGTCAAGGATGTGAATCTCAAAGAACTAAATGTCAATACACTCTTTTGTCACTTGAAAGGACTAAAAAATTAGTCAAAGATGATATAGTATTAAACTAGAATGGTTATTGCCAAAGAAAAGAAGATTAGAAAGATTTAAAACAAGACTAAGGACTTGAAAGGCATTGACAAGAGTGAAGAAGGCTTCATTTTTGCCTCCATATATACTTTTAACTAAGAGCTATATAGTGATTTCGTGTAGGACCTCCATTACATATTGACTTTGCAAGACACATATCTGAACTTACAAGGTAAGTTTTCTATATGAACACAACATAGTTTGTTTATTTTTCAAGCTACTAAGACATGGTTAGCTTATTGACCAAGTTTCTAACCTACCAATTAACTACAAAGACATGTAAAGTTAAAGCAGCATCTATGAAGCTTCTAAGAAGCTATTCTAAAAAATATTATGAAATAAATATACTTTTACTTACGTCTACTTAATCATATAAGTAAATATTAGAATAAATATGTATGTTTGTAATACTATATTTTTAGAGCTACTTCTAATTTTTATTTATTTTAATAATATTAATTTGTAATTGTTCTATGTTATTTCTTATTGTAATAGATATTAATCTATAATTCAATCCAAGTTTGGATTTTTGTTATATAGAGTGATTATCAACACTAATACTTCTGCCTTGGAGATAAATATTCATTACTATATATTATTGATTCTTAGTAAAAAGAACTACTATATTAAAGAAATTGTGGCTGCTTTCTTAATGTTATATTAAACAGATCTTTTTACCAAATATTGATAAATAAAAAAATCTCAAGTATTGTAGGAAAAATAATTAGGATATTTAAAAGAATTGTGCCATGTTTATCAAGTTATTATTCTATGTTGCCATTATTAAGCTATTGTTGGACATCTAAGAAATTTAAAGATTGACAATAATATAATTGGAACTATATGTAGTATCAATCAAGGCATTGTTTATATTAAAAATTATTTATTTGATTGAGAGCATGATGGAACTATCTTTTGTTTCTCTTGTTTTTGACTTTCTACATGATCTTTTGGTATCTATAGATGTACTTTAAGTCCATACCATCTAATTACAATCTTAATGAGTCAAAAAGGCTTTTATTAAATTAGAATATTTGTAATATAATTCCTATGAAGCCATTTTGTCTAAAGATGAGGATTGGTCAAGAGTTGGTAAAACCATTGTATTTCTTTCTTCTAATATAATTTTATAAGACAATGCTAGAATTAAAACTAAAACCATAATATTGCAGTTTGATATTAATTCAATTTTAGCATAAGCTTAAAATTATTTGTTAGTAAATATAAAGTTGTTGTTTGAAGAATTACTTGCTCTACAATAGAAGTAGATATAATTGTCATCAAACATTTTGATGCTTGTGGATATATTTCTTTTGTAGTAATATTATGAATACAACTCAATGAATATGGAGTCATCTCTTGCATGACATTACTGATTGTATGAGAAGAAATTAGTCTAGAAGAGGTTGTTATAGAGGATACAATGTAACTTTGCATCGGGGTCTCTTTGCTCCCATTTTTACCTTTCTCTTCTCATGCAAAATTGATATACACCTCTTTAAGTTGACTCCATTAATACTAAACATGATCTTAAGAGGAATAGAAGAGGAATAGAAGACATGTCTTAAGGATTTTTTTATTGTGTTTAATTGGATGCAAGGACTATTGTTCTTCGGCACATAATTAGGACCACTGTTAATATGTTTAGCTTGCTAATTGGTCTTTGCCATATTTCTTTGTGCTAGTTATTGGGTTATTTAACTTGATTTCAAAATCCAAGCCTACTCCAAAGTCCAATAGTTTGAACTTGTGGTGCAATAGATCCCTTGACACACTCTCGACATTGTCCATTCTGACAATGTTTACAGGTTTGCAACCTTTAAAGAATAATAATAAAAAAAATAAAATTCTCTATTCAAGTGCAAGGCAACTAATTCCAAAACAAACTCAGAAACAACTTGCAGTTGTGCGATGCGGCGACAGCCGTGCCCGCAATCAGCCACACTCTCGACGACTTCTGAAACCCTAAAATCACTACTCCGCCACCTCTCTCAGCCTCTATTCTTTTATGCCATATGAAGAATTCAAGCTTGATTCAAAGTTCGTCAACATCTCAAGCGGAACCCATCTGAGAATAATGGCCATTAGCCAGCAGCCCCGTCACTGCCAGCTCAGTGTAGGCATGCCTATTCTTCCAACTTTGAGAGCTCCAATTCACAGTGCTGTGCATTTTTATCAGATAGTGCGGAACGCACCAAGTATCACAAATATCATTTATCCATTGGCAATGAAACCATCCACTCTGTTCACTAAGGTGCACCAACGCTTTAGCAAGATTTCGAGCATCACCCATTCTGTTTATCGATGACCTAATTTTCTCCGCCCTGGTGTTGCGAACCGGCATTGTCTTAGCAAGCATTAAAAATTGGCACCCATGATTAATGTTGACTTCGATCAGAATTTTTTTAGAGGATTCGAAGAATTGGTGTTCGCGGCTAATCAGTTTGGTGGGTCCCGGATGCCGTTTTGGACAGGGTTGCGGTTTTGCGAAGCAGTACTAGGTTGCAGTGGTAAATTACAATGAGGGACGTATTAAGGACCCGTTGATTGTGCAACATTATGTAGATTCTTCGAGAGACTATGGGTCGTTGTGCTGCTAACAACAGACTTTGCCAGTTCTTTTGTAGTCCACCGGGTTGCGTTCCTGCCAATGCTGTGATTCGGATAGCTCCTTTGCATCGGCCCAGAGTGGACACGACGGCGGTGGATCCTTTTGGGTAAGCTGTCTTGTTGGTCTTGTGACAGGGCTTCCCATGTTTGGTCGTGGCTTGATTGGTTTGGGATCTTTGTGATTTGCACGAGTTGGGTGTTTGACATTCATCTTTTGTGCCAGTGAAGGCGTGCACATACTCTGTATCTTCAATCGCTCCTCCTCGCCGATGACACTGTAGAGTAGTGTGACGCCGGGTTCGTGTAGGTTGTTAGCTCCATGATTCTCCTGACACCTTTTCGGTTCGCTGCTCAGGGAATTCGAGGACTTTCTTGCGTGCAAACTTATTCCCTGATCGTTGAGACCCTGTCTGTACGCATCCTTCAGAGATAATGTAGCTTTTGTTGGAGATTGAAGCGAACTGCGCGCGTCGGTTGTGTGCAGCGTATCTGCCGAATTAGGTGGCTTTTCTGAATAGCCTTGTTTCGACTGCCAAATTTTTTTTCTGCCTCCTCGAAACAATGGTTGTTTGGGTGGCTCCTTAACATGCAGATTTGGTGGTCTTGCTTCGGCGGTCGTAAGCCGGCTGATGTCAGAGCGATTGGAACTACACTGGTCGTCTACATCAATTACTTGTAGATTTGCCTGACTGTCATGAAGGACTTCATCCTTCCTGGGGTTTGTGCCAATGTCAGGCGTTCCATTGAGTTCCTTGTCGCGATTCTCCTTCTCCTTCTGTGCCTCATTCTTCGCATCCACAAAGTAGTCGTTGTACACAACAAACTGATTTGCCTGCACTGACGCAAAACGAAGGATGTCATGGCACTCGTGTGGACCTTGTTTCTCGGGTCTCCTTCATTTGATTGTTTGTTTCGGTAATATCTCAACAATCAGACAACTCACAAAAAATCACGATGTTAAAAATCATGAAAAACGAACCTGGTCGTTGTAGCTTCTTAGATTGTAGTACTTGGACATGAAGGAGAGCAGTTTGTTAGAGGGTTTGTCGTAGCTGCACATTAAGAACACAACAGGAAACTTAAGCGGCGCTACAGCGCAGGAAACGCCTCTTCAAAGCCTGTAGCAATTGAAGTCGGTGCTCTGCATTTTCAGACAGATACCCAGTAACAACATCTCGCATACACGCCTACAGGGTTCGAGAGCACATATGTTGGATTGCACAACATCATTTTGTCATGACAAGCTCTACTTCGAGGTAATTTCCACAGGTACAGGTACAGGGGAAGGGAATGAAGATAATCGCACCCAAGCTGACATGGCCTCTTCTTCTCCTGCTCGAGCATGGACCTGAATAACATATGCCCCAGTCCCTGCCTGTTCATCGCCGAGAGCTCATGTCAGACGGTTACTAAGTCTGGAACTAATCGTGCAAAAGCATGGAGATCAGTTTCAACTTGTTACAAAGCATCTGGTGGAGTAACTCCCACCTTTGGTAGGATTCGTGCACGTAAAAATCTAGCACACAGAGAGGTGATATCTCCACAAGGGGAGCGTTCGGGGTTCGTCGGATGAAGAGGTGCTTCTGACCAACTTTGAGGATACCCTGAGCAAGAATGTGACCCGAATTCCCCGGGACGCTGCTTGTGAGGAGGTAGATCTTTTGGAAGCTTTGCAGGAGGCGGTCTACACTGGTGATGGGACCGCGCAACCCTTGAGCAATTGCGGACAACTCTCCCATGTAGTTGATAATGATCTGCATTTCCTCACCATCCTTGCCTCGCATGAGGTTCACTGCGTTCAGAACAGAGGTTTACTCAACATCACACATTACAAAACACCCATACTTGCAGGAAGTTCGATTTGATTTTGTCAATGGCCTATGCTCGATCTATTCATAGTGGTAGTAGGTTTTCGTACTTAGTTGGTAGCTGTTCCATGCTGTGATTTTGGGAACCTCAGTGAAGGTCTTCAAGGATGGAATGCTGCAGACGAACTCCACCATTGTCAATATCGATCAACGCGTAGCCACTAGATGGCCGGAACAAATCTTATCCCCACTCCGAGCGTCTGCCGTTTTCCAATTTACCCTAAGATTGGCTGAAATTACATTCTGGCCGAAACTCTGGCGTACCTCAATTCTTCCTCATTCATGCAGACATGGCAAGTGATCGCACTTTTTTACAGTAAGTCCAACCAACAGTTCCCTACAGTAACCTTTCAGAAAATCTCTCAGATTCGAACTCATTTCTATTTTCAATTTCCAATTGGAAGCTTCATCAACTGTCATCATGTTCGCATTCAACTTGGGCTAAATGGCTTTTCTGCTGTTGCGGGGGAGAAGCACCAACGTTCTCGACTTCGAACGGCAACACATCGTCATGAATACGAACTGCCCAATCATAGCAAGCTGGGGATGATTTTCCGGTGATGATACCATAAGTTCCAAGAAGAAGCAAATGAGGAGAAAGAAGAAAGCGGGGGAATGAGCCACGCATGGGTAATGGCGTCGACCTAGCGTCGCTACAACAGTAAAAGGAGGGTTGTTCGGAGTTCAGCTGGCAACTACCTTCAGTTACAGTTGCAAAGGATATGAAGCGTGACGTTGTGACCCCTGCTTTTTGCTCTTTCCTTTCATTTCTGCCCTCACCATCCCACTTCTCTGCCCTTCAGTATCTTAATAAAATCATTCAACCCTCCGCCATTGCCGTGGATGTCACCTCTAACGTGCCTCATCCAATTCACTGTGTCATCTCCGAATCTCTCGCTTGGGCCCTGGCAGACTCGGATTGCAAATTCACACTGCATAACACATCGTGCGCCAATGAGAAGCATGGCAGGGAACTAATCACCACTCGTTATTTACGTCCTTCACTCGTGGTCTGTTAATGTATGGCTGCCACTTCTTGGGGGAGTCAACATTACCGACAGGAAAAGGAAGCGCAGAGTGAAACAAACAAGACTGTCGACGGTCGGAACTTCAAATGCAACCCCAGAAAACCCATGAAATGCCAAGTTTAAGCTGACTCATAGTACATGTGCAGGTGAGGCAACTCTTCCAACATGATAAACATTACATCGTGAGAAGGCCACCACAAAGGAGGGCTCCAAGAAACCATACCCAGCCGCTCACTCAAGAGCCTGCGTTCCTTTTCTCTTTTTATCCACGAAGATCGCTTTTTATCCACGATCTTCTGCTTTATATCACAAGCAGGCAGGCTGTACCTCGTAACTACTTAGAGGGATCCCCCCCCTCTCGTGGTTCAAAGAGCATTCAGCAACCAACACGAATAACTCAGTAGTCGCATACCGTTACCAACGTAGTACAGTTACCATCCACAAATTGACAGCTTGGACATGATGAATATCACGACCGGCTCTCTCGATTGGGAATCTTTTGATAACTCGTGACCTTTGATCGAAGGCACGGATCCTCGTTGTACATTTCTCGGGGTCACAGCCCTAGTTGTGTGTATACAGCCTTGATTGCTACCCCCCAGTTCAGAAAATCAGTAGCTTGTCATGGCAGCTACATCGTACATCATAACGAGGACTGCCGGTTTGTATCTAGCTACGCCCCAGTCCTCAAACTTCATGTTTTATCTACATATACCATTGCCCGCATCTATCAAGCTTGCCTAGTATCAAAACTAAACCTACATGTGAAGAAGTCACCGAGACTGAGTGACTTCCACAGCGATAATGTATAATGACGTGGATAAAGAAGATAGTATTGAAAAGCAGAGACCAGGTAAAAATCCACAATGTTCGTAAGTCGCCAGCTACGAGCAGCACTCAGAAGTAGATGGAGTGATTGCAGCAATTGGTTTGTCTACGATGACAATACTCCTTCTTCGTGCAACACCCTTGTTGTTTTCGGAGCCCACAGCTACTCTTTGTTGTATCACACGACGAGCTTGATCCAGAAAGGCCTCCTCAATGCCAGTGTTGAGTTTTGCAGATGCTACAAAATGAGATGCCCCAATCGACTCTGAGTATACAGCATCATGCATGTTCACGTGCCGGGACTGATCCATGTCACTCTTGTTGCCAGCAATTGCCAGCACGATGGTTTTGGAAGCCATCTTCTTTAGCTCCCGCACCCAGCTTTTAACGCGATCGAAACTGTCTTTGTCCAGCAAGTCATACACCAGCAGCGCTGCATCAGCATCACGATAATAGAAAGGACCAAGCCCATGGAACCGCTCCTGCCCAGTTGTGTCCCAAATGCAAATATTGACATCTTGCCCATCTACACTCAAGCGCTTCGTTAAGTATGATGCCTGAATTGTGGCCATCTGCTTCTCAAAGAATACATTGTTGATATATCGCAGCGCGAGAGACGTCTTTCCTACGCGTCCATCGCCCAGAAGTACTAGATTGATCTGTATCAGAACGGCGGGCCTCATCCTTCTGATGTCTCGCTTCTTTTTCTTCCTCGTCCACACTACTTCCTATCCCCCAAACCTCAATCATTTACCACAACCCCCTGTTGCGTAATCCACCATTATCTGTTATGATTAATATGATAATTCGTCTACAAAGAGCTGTTCATCGATCTCCTAACACCCTCTCACGACCAAACGAAGCCCCCCACCCCGCAACTATTCCGCGAAACGTCTCAGTTCATCTCAGCCATCCCCTCCACCTTACATCAGCTTCACAACAATTCAACCAGCAAATTACCTCATCCTCCATCCGCAACATCTCCCATACTTCAGAAATATCGCAAATCCTCCAGTAGAATTGAACCCAAATGACAAGAGCTTGAAAAGATCAACATACCGCATCAATTAGTGTGACCTTTTCATGGAAAACCGAGCAAAGGTCACGAAATTCAGTCTGACAAGAACATGCAATAAATGGTCCTACCCACCAAATCCGATGATCTAAATTCTACCATAAAGTTCAAACGAAATCCCACACCGATCCGAATCGAGCTCCGCCTAACGAACTCAACGATTTCTGCGTTAGAGGAATCGGAGAAGCCCGCCGAATCGGAGAGAAGCACCTGGCAATGGACGCCTCGACGAGAACGAGATTTTGTGATCGACGAGGGCGAAGAACGAAGGACGACGTCAACGAAATTAAAATGAACGAAGAATTGCGACGTCCAGTCGGTTTAAATGAAGGACGAATGAGGAGAGGATGAACGAAGAAAATATGGACGAAATATAAACGAAGAAACGGCAGTGAGGTCCGCGGAAGATACAGCGGGGTCGATACCGGCGGCCGACTGTGTGTCTGAGCGAGAAAAATGTATAAAGCCGAAATTGGACCTTGCACTTCAAGCACTCGTTGCATTACTCTTGTGTTGCCGAAATTCTGAGTGTAGTCTGTAGTGCTTGTGACGGATTTTGAGTGCGGGACGAGGGTTTGGAGTGGGATTCCAAGGGTTGAGTGAGTGGTAGGGGATTTGGGATGGGGAAGCGCAAGAGCGCGGCGAAGCCGGCGCCCAGGCGCGGGCAGGAGAAGTTGGCGACGGTGTTCAGTTGCCCTTTTTGCAATCACGACAACAGCGTGGAATGCCGTATGTGAGTGAAGAGCCGTTTGCGACCCTTGGTTTGTGTTTTCTGCGCCATTTGCGTTGCGGTCTTAGACACTGGGGTTTGTGACGAGAATTGTGTTTTTTTTTGGTGATTTCAGGGATCGTAAATCGCTAATTGGAGAAGCGTCTTGCCGAATATGTTTGGAGACGTTCAGCACTCCTATTGATTGTGAGTTTCCTCTTACGATTGTGCGCATTGAAGGTTAAGTTTGTAGAAATGGCGAAAATGGTGCACTATTCAGATGTTTTGGGGTTTCCTTCACTGACCATGTGCAACTGAGGTTTTCTTAGTCAATGAGGTGTGATGAATTTGGAGACTGAAGCTGTGAATCTTACATCGTTTTTTCTGGTAATCGCAGCGCTGAGTGACCCCATCGATGTTTACAGCGACTGGATTGACGAGTGCGAGCGGATTAATGGTGGAGCCGACGCTTGAGATTCTCATGCGAGGGCTGTTGGGATGCTAAGAGCTCTAGCGTTCTCCTCGAGTAGAATACAGAGATTTTGTACACTCTAGGAAACTTGATAGGTAGCCACACTCATTGAGCCTGAAAAGGAACTTCCTCATTTGCTTTGTGCTGTTGCCTGTATAGTCCCTTTGAAAAGAATCTTTGTTCGATAGGATGAGATTACTACTTCACAGGGAGTATAAACAAAAATTCCAAAAAATCATAATCAAAAACAGAAAAAACGAAAAAAACAAGTTTAGAACACAAAGTAAGTGTCCTAGGAGATTAACTACGTACATGGGTTTGTAGATTATTACGCGGCCGGCCCTCTGCTCGAGCCTCTTCATTACGCTGCTACTTTCAGATCTGCAAATGAGTTACTAGGTTTTTAAATACGAGTCGAACTTTTTCTCACCATTTGGTCCAAATTTTGCTCTGCGTGTGCATGGGGTTAATTGTTCATGCAAGTGTAGCAGAATCTCAAAGAGCAATCGGGTGGAGATCGAGAGGGAAGAAAAATTCCCGTTGCTCAGCATGATTTGTGCATGGAACTGGATGGTAGTGCCTGGATGCAGCTGGATTTCGAACTGGCACTGTTGGCATCGTCGAAAATCGGTATTCTTCCATGTGATTCTTCTGCTCCAGCCCTTGTGTGGAGATTATGCTTGCTGTGTGTGCTCTTTTCTGCAATTCCTCTGAACCTAGAAACTAGTTTCACAGGATTTGTTTTGCTTTCTCTACACTTGTGTTTTTCTCTTTACTTCTGTTGTTGAGCAAACAAATAGGTCAGATGAATTCTTCTTAATCCCTTTTAGAGACATTTTGTATTTTGGAATTTGTAGAATAGTTGTAAGAATTGAATTGGGAGCATGAAAGTTGGAAAATTGTATGAATGGTGTGGAGAACTTTTTATGAGAAAATTCACATTGCTAAAGAGTGTTAAAAGTATAGTCAAGACTTGTTATTCATTATTTCTTTATAGAACTCAAGGTGATTTCTTTTAACAACACATATTTGTATATATCACCTTTTTATTTTACATACATAGATAGATATATATATATATATATATATATATGCATATATATGAGAGAATGTGATATTAATCCATGCTTTTATTAAATAGATCTATCTTTCATGAAGAATATGGTAATGATGATGAATGTGATTGGTTTTTATTGGTTGCAAATTTAATAGTTGGGAAATGAATCTATAGGTCATTATTTTTTTTCATAATGATAGGTGAGTTGATTTAATGAAAATTTGGATCTATTTTACATTCTAGTTATATATATATATAATTGTTAATGTGATGTACATATTTACTAATTTGATATATTCTAACCATTGTCAAAAAATAGATCATTTCCACATGTAGTTTTCCATTGTTGGACATACAACTAAATAATTGGTTGGTTGACTTATCATGGTTACTACCATAGAAATAATAGAGCTTGTAGTTGATATATGAGACTTATTCTTATATGTTTTATCAAAGTTGTGATCAATTTTATGAGAACATGGATGAAAAGATTTTAATGGAAAAATATTTATCACTTTTGCTATTCCCATTTAGGTCTTTTGATCCATAATTATATCTCTTTTTATTTTGGAGGAAAACTTTTGAACATTCTTATCATACATACTATATAACAAATATAACACTATTTGCTAAATTGAAAATTAAAGGAGTTACAATAGACATATATATTGCTTTCAAGTTCCAACTTTGCTATTAAAGATAGTGTATTCTTTGATTCTTACTTATAAGAGAAGATAAAACTTAGTAAAATGACATTACTAAATAAATCTTTGAATGTGTTGTTATACAAATTTTAACAATATATGAAAATTAGCTTAAAATCATAAAATATTATATTTTTTTAATATATATTCTATTAAATAAAATAAAAAATTACGAAAACAATTAGGATCTAAAATCTTTAAGTGAGAAATTAGAATAAAGGTTTATAAAGATGTTTTTAGTAAATATATAAATATATGTGGATTTTAGTTACAATAAGCATTATAATTTTGTTGAAAACAAAGTTATATAAAAAGAAATTTAATAAAGGTCCAAATTTTATTAGATGTTGTTTCTTTAAAAAATATTTAGAAAAATGTAGAACAATTAGTAGCAATCAAAGGCCATGTACTTTTTTAAGGCAAGATTCTCTTCAAGACAAATTTTTGTTTCTATTAAAAAAAACTTTGAAGCTTATTTTATTCTATTAGAGACAATAGAGGATATTGAGTCAAGATTTGGAATGTCAAAAGGAATAGCTTCAAATAACTTATTTTAAATATTTATACAATTCATGGAGCAATAATATCAAGGTCAAGAAAGTAATAAGATGTCAAAGACAAGAACATGATAAAGACAAATAATCAAGTGAGACTTCTCTCTAAAAAAGATGACAAAATAGAAATAACTTGATATATATATTAAGAAAGAAATTGGAATGGCTATTGCCAAAAGCCAAGAAAACTAGAGACCCTTGAAACTAGACTGGAAACAAGAAAGAAGTTGACGAGAGTGAAGAAGGCTTCATTCTTGTCTCTATATATACTATCTAACTAGGGGCTATGTGGCGACGTTCTATAGGACCTCCAATGTGTGTTGACTTTGTAGGACACATGCCTTGGCTTAGAAGGTAAGTTTTTCTATGTATGGACCACATAGTTAGCTTGGTCTTCAAGCTAACAACATGTGTGGTACATGGCCAACTTATTGACCACGTTTCTAATCCAAAAAGTCAATTAAAGACATCTATAAAGTCAAAGAAGTATCTATGAAGCTTCTAGAAAGCTTTTATATCAAATACTATAGAATTAAGTTACTTTTACCTACTTTTACTTACTTCTATCTACTTATATATGAAATAATTGGCTTATATGTATATGTCCGTTACATTACCCCCTCTTTTAGGGACGAGTTCTATAAGAAGCAGTCATCATATGTTGAGGAAATCTATGATGTGACATATTGTATTTGCCACATACTCTGATCTTTGTTTTCTTGGAAGATGATTGATAGGGCCTCTCAACCATCAGTAGTGTCCCATACCAGGGCAGGAAGACCACCCAGTTATTTGATCATTGTTGATGCCTTCACAACTTCCTTGAAATAAAACATTTGGAACACTATCAGGAGTTGTTCCTACCTGTAGTAAAATCACCAAACATTGGGAGTCCTTTCCAAGGTCGTAATACCAAACGCGTTGTATTTCTCCATCTATTCGAGGAAGGACATGTCGTTCTTGAAGATCTTCATCTCGATTGCGTTGTTTTGAAGGTTGCGACAATTGTAATGTCTCGTCCGGTAGATCAACAAACAAAGGCTCTTGAGTCGAATCTGTTGGTTGTTGGTTCTCCATCTCCTGAGCATCACAACTACAAAGAAGCTACAAACAAGGATTGAAAGTACAATGTTATCTTGCCTAGATCTTTTTTCTTTTATAAAGAAGGTTTTTATTTTGATTTTGATGGATGTCATCGATGAAAAGCCTCCACCACCTTTGCTGCATTTGCCAAATTCTTTACTGGCTCTCATGTGTGTTCACTAATATCATATCTATGCCAATGGATAAGATATTCCAATTTATTTCGATGCTGCCTTGAATCTAAGACTTCTTCCACTTCAAACTCTTCATTATTGTCCACTTCTATAAGAGGAGGTGGAACTTGTCTTCTTCTTGATATGTCTACTATCTTGTATGATTCAAGAAGAAACACATGGAATATTGGATGGATTTTCATTGACTCTGGTAGATATAAACGATATGCAACTGGATTGATTTGTGCAGAAATAGAAAATGGTCGAAGCCTTCGATAGTCCAACTTGTCACAAGGACGAGTAGTCTTAATATTGTGACAAAGTAACCATACCTTATCACCCATGTAGAATGGTGGTTGTTCCTTTCGATAGACATCCACATTGACCTTTTGTTGTTCTTGAGCTTCTTTTAACTGCACCTTCACCATTGCATGTAGCTCTGACAAATGAATTGCCAAATCTTTTACAACAGGATTATCCACTTTTTAAAAGTCAAAAATATCACGTCGTGGATAATAACCATAATTGGCAAAGAAAGGTGATTGTTTTGTAGAAGAATGTATTGTGTTATTGTAAACAAACTCTGCCAATGGCAAAAGAGTTATCCAATCATCTTGTTGATAGTTAATGGTACATTTTAAATATTGCTCCAAAACTTGATTAACACGCTCCGTTTGTCCATCAGTTTGAGGATGGAATGTTGAAGATAGTTTTATATCCACTTTTAGAATCTTGAAAAGAATCTGCCAAAATCTTGATACAAATTGAGTTCCTCTATCTGATATAATATCCTTGGATAATCCATGATAGCGATAGATATTGTCAAGAAAGAGCTTAGCTATTTCTTCACCTGTGATAGATTTTGTACATGGTATAAAATGTGCCATCTTAGTAAAATGATCCACTATCACAAATATAGACTCATAAGAACTTGAGATTGGAAGATCTGTGATGAAATCCATAGAAATAGAAGACCATGGTTGTTCTGGAATGGATAATGGATGAAGAAGTCCATAAGGTTGATGACGAGGAGTTTTTGATCTCGAGCAAACATCACAAGATACAAGATAAGATCATCTAGAGAGTGCATCTGACAAACCTTGTTGTTTTTTTCATTGATAAGTGATCTTGAATTCGAATTTTAAGAAAGACATATTCCAACGGGCTTGGTGACGATTCAAAACACGTGCTGATATAAAATATTTAAGGTTCTGGTGATCTGTATACACTATGACTGGGCTAGAAGCACCTTTTGGATAATGACGCTATCTTGAAATAAATCCACGATTGCAAGAAGTTCTTTGTTATAGATGTCGTAGTTGGTCTCAATTATTGAAATTTTTTTAGAATGAAAAGCTATTGGGTGAAGTTTATTATTTATTCCCATTTGTGATAATACGGAATCCAAAGTAAAGTTAGATGCATCTATTTCCATAAAAAATGGCTTAGAAAAATTGACGCGATACAAGAATGGTGCAGAAACAAAGGCTGTCTTCAAAGCTTCAAATGCTACTTCTCCTTCTTGATTCCATTGAAGTTTGTCTTTGCTAGTCAAATGTGTAAGTGGAGTTGCAATTTGATAGAAGTCTTTAATAAAGATGCGATAGTAGTTAGCAAATCCCAAAAAGCATTGGACATCTCTTACCATTTTTGGAATCTTTCAATCCATAATGATTTGAACTTTCTTAGGATCCATCATAAGTCCATCATTTGAAATGATGTATCATAAGAAGTTGACTTGAGTAGTGTGAATTACATATTTTTCTATTTTGGCATAGAGTCCTGCATCTCTTAGTTTTTGTAATACTTGGCGAACATGAAGTTCATATTCTTCTGAGTTCTTAGAATAGATTTAGATGTCGTCTGGGTAATAGATAACAAAATCATCTAAAAAATCTTAAAAGACATCATTTATTAGATGTTGGAATGTTGCTGATGCATTTGTAAGTCCAAAAGGTATGAAGTTGTATTCAAAATATCCATACCTTGTTCGAAACGCAATCTTCCATTCATTTCCTTCTTTGATGCGTACCAAATTGTATGCTCCTCATAGTTCTATTTTTGTATAGATCTTAGCTTGATTCAACTGATCAAGAAGTCTAGATATCAAAGGTAGTGGATACTTATTTTACCACTTCAAGTAGCATTCCAAGCCAATATCAAGTTTTTTAAGATGTATTTGAAAAAAATAATGCGAATACTCTTTCAAAACATCGTTCCTATGATTGCTCAATTCACCTTCAAAAAGTAGCACAACCGCTATTTGGACCAATCTACAATTTATCTCAAAATTACACGGTCCCTATTGTAGCTAAACAAATTTATTTTCCGACATGCTATTTCCTTTGATCGCCATACTCCTCATTTTATAGTTACGTCGCTTCTATGGGCAATCTTGAGCAGTGTGCTTAGATTCTCCACAATATAAGCACAATCCTTCTTGACGACGACGATTCTTTTCTTGCTCAATAAGAAATTTGAAACGTACTGCATCAATTTGCATATCCTCTACTTCCGAATGTATGTGTTGAAGAGATGTTGATGTTGCTATTGAATTATAGTTACGTTGAGGTCTACTTATACGGTTCTCAGATCGAAATTCAAAAAGGCGATTATGGCACTTCACAACAAAGTCAATTGCTTGACTCAATGTTTGAGGATCAAGTAAGTTGAGTATTAATTTTTTTACCTCATATTGTAATCCATAGAGAAATTGGCTAATAAGTCCAGCATTATTCCACTTGATATCAATTGCAAGTTATCAAAATTGTAAAGCATACAACATTACTGATCGATTGCCTTATCGTAAAATATAGATCTTATTAGTTGCAACACAAATTGCATCATGTTCTCTATACATGGATCGAAATTCTGTTAAAAAAGCCTCTAGATTATCGAATATTGAATCTCATCGTTCAAGAAAAGATGAAAATCATAATAATGCTGAACCTAAAAAAAACATATCAATGAATCTAACTTACGATCTTAGAGTTGAATAGCTTTTAGATTGTTGTTCAATCACAAGTTGTACTTGATTGATAAATCTTCTAAACTTTGATCTGGTGCCATCGAACTTCTTGGATAGGGCAATTCTTGGTTCTCTAACACTGGAAGGGCGTTCCATCATAAGAAAAGGGACATGATTTGGTGTAGATGTTGAAGCAGCTCCAATCATTTCTATATCTTTACTTCCTGCCAATCTTGTTGCTCTTTGTGGTGGTAAATTAAATTGATGCATCGCAAGCAATAACTCCCTCAATTGCTCTTGCATTTGTGCCATTGCACTCTTCATTTCAGCAAGTTCTGCCATGATAATACTTAAAAAAGTGAAGATGTCTAATATTGCTCAAGACAAATAGAAGAGAGGACTTGAAAACAAAGAAAACACTAAAAATAATATCAGTTTAGAAGAGGGTAATCTGTAACTTCTAATATGCTTGTGTCTTATCAAGAAAAATGGATAATCCACTCTTAATCAAGATTAGACAAAGCTCTAATATTGTAAGTGTATTCTTGTCAATCTATCAAGGACAAGAATATGATAAAGATAAATAAACAAGTGAGACTTCTCTCAAAGAAAGATGACAAAATAGAAATAACTTGATATATATATTAAGAAAGAAACTGGAATGGCTATTGCCAAAAGCCAAGAAAACTAGAGACCCTTGAAACTAGACTGAAAGCAAGAAAGGAGTTGACAAGAGTGAAGAAGCCTTCACTCTTGTCTTTATGTATATTATCTAACTAGGGGCTATGTTGCGACATTCTATAGGACCTCCAATGTGTGTTGACTTTGTAGGACACATGCCTTGACTTACAAGGTAAGTTTTTCTATGTATGGGCCACATAATTAGCTTGATCTTCAAGCTAACAATATGTGTGGCACATGGCCAACTTGTTGACCACGTTTCTAATCCAAAAAATCAATTAAAGACACCTATAAAGTCAATGTAGTGTCTATGAAGCTTCTAAGAAGCTAGTATATCAAATATTATAGAATTAACTTACTTTTCCCTACTTTTACTTACTTCTATCTATTTATATATGTAATTATTGGCTTACATGTGTTTGTCCATGACATAAGGATACCACTAAATCTTTATAAATTGTGGTTAATAAGATTAGAAGATTTAAAGAAAGATACATCACTAAATTCTTTAAAATCTTAATATATAAATTAGAAGTATATTAAGTTTTAAAATAAAAATAATCTTTTCTTTTGATTTTATTATTGTTCTTGAGATTTGAGGAAAAAAATATAATAATTGTATGCAAACTTTATTTTTGGAATAAATTTGTGGAAAAGCTTAAAAATAATTTTTTTGAAGAAGATTTAGAAAGAATGACCAAGAGGTCTTTTTTAGAATGGATCAAACAAAAGCCATGTCAAATTAGTTTTAAAAAATTTATCAAGGATTTTGAAAAGAAAATTAGTCAATTACCAAGGTATGAAAGGTAATTGTTTGATATAAGGAAAATTGAGTTGTAAAGCATTGTTTTTGAATATTGAAACTAAACATTTCTATTATCTATTAAATTCATATTTTTCTCTCCACATTCTTGATAGTGATTGAAGTACCAATCATAGCAGACTTGGTGGTCTTTGAAGTTTTTTTTGGCATACTTATAATTACAATTGACTACAAAGTATTTTGACATCTAAGTGCATGAAGTTCTCTATAGTCTTACTTGATTTGCTAAGCTTCTGAAGATAATTCATGATAAGTAAGCATCAATACACTAATACATATGAATAGTTTAAGATGAATGTTTCAAGAGTTCATAAAATAGGCATGTAATTTAGTAAGAATCCACATGGTTAAAAAAAACATCACATTTTATAATTGTTTAGTAAATTAAAATTACATATTTATCATAGCAAAAATATATGTGGATATATATATATGCTTTTTTTAGAGCTTCTCTATAAAAGTAAGGTATATATTATATATATTACATTAAAATCAAAAAAATAAATTTAATATAATTGTAAGGTTTAAGATTTAGATGGATGAGAAAAAAAAAGAAGAATATGTGAGAATTAGGAATCTTAATTTTTTTCCATTTCTTTCATCTTTTTTGGAAGAAATTCTAATTTTAGATATGAAATAGAATAAAAGGTTTGAAGATTAGAAATCAACTAATTAATTTTTTTATCAAAATGAAATTAGAATTAAAATTAAAATTTTAATAATTACATAAATTAAGATAAAAATGATAAAAATATTAATTTTTGTTTACAAAAGTAGGTTTATATTATATATCTAGCATAAAATGTTTTAAATTTTTTTGTATATATATATACACATATATATAAAATGTATAATATAATATAAAATAATTCAAAATAAATATAACTTAAGTAATTTTATCTACAAATGTAATTCAATTTTTAGAGATGTAATAAGTTAATCTATTAAATTTTATATTAAGAATTAAAAAAAGAATGAGATATTGATAGAGATTCATAAAATATATAGTATATAAATTGATATTAATTGATACTTAGCAATTTTGTTGTATAATTTAGGAATTTTACATATATTAAATTGGATTTTCTTAGATAATATTATGAAGTAATTAAAAATATTTTTATATCGAAATAATATTTATTAGATTATAATATAGTATTTTTTTGAATTAATATATTTAATGATGAGTTATAAATATTTCAAATCAAAATACGTACAAAATTTAATTTAGATTATTAAGTTCACTCAAGTATACATTTGTAATTTATTTTTTATACTTATACATAAATTAAATTGTATAAGTTATCTTTTATGCAGCAAATGCCACATAATTAAAGATTTGGCTACATAATTAGGATTAATTTTTAAAATAAAAGCCAAAGATTTAATTTTATTTCTAAAAAGAACCAATTCTTTTTTATAAACCTGAGTATTTTAATCCTTTATTTTTGAAGAGTTCTTAGCCACTAAATCCCAAGTTAGGTTGAAAACTTCAAAATATCATTTCAGTTGCATATCTTGGTCTTATTTTGGATTTACTTTAGAATTACCCCTTAAGATGCTAAAATCCTTATTAATTAGACTAAGTCATAAAAAGGATCATTATTTTTAAGTTTTAATTATCAAATTTTTTTATTATTGATTATCAATTTTATTTAATTCCAATTTTCTATGTGAATTATTTCAAAAGTAGAAGAAAAGTGCTTGAATTTATTTTTTAGTTTAATATAGATACCAAATTTTAAGAATATTATTACATTTTGTAAAAGATCTTGTAGCTCAAATCTAAAGACCAGATAATATTATTGTGGAGAGAGTTTTGAAGTTATTATAATTTTTTTAAATTTCTTTATAAGTTTTAAAGTAATAGTCTAAAAATATAATAAAATTTAAGTAAGTAACTTTAAAGATGTCATACAATTGCCAAAGATCATTAAAAAGTATAATTATTGTTGAGATCATTAAATGTAGCCGACGCTCTCCATAATATTTACTGTAGACTATAGTAATTATTGTAGCTACAGTATTTAGAGTCTAGTAGAGAAGTACTGTTCATCCTCTTATCTTCTCTCTTCTTGTGTACGAGATACAACCAGATCAATAGATTTTTGTGTGTGTGAAGCTCTCTCCTTAGAAACCCTTGTGTATGTATGACTTACTACTACTCGTGTGTGTATATGACTTACTACTACTCGTGTGTGTGTATGACTTACTATTACTCTTGTGTCTTTCTAAACATTCTCAACACGTTATCAGCACGATTCTCTTCTACACACTATCACAATTTTTTTTGCTCTAGTCTTTGACTCTTCAAACCTGTTGCTACCCTTGCTTAGTATCTGGGTCATGATCTTGTTCTTCTTGCTGGCACCTCACACATTAGCTGCTTGCTTAGAGCACTTGTTCCACTCTTTGCCTTGCTTGCTCTGAATACTTAATCCAGCCCAACTCCACCCTCTACTTGCTCCCTGCTCCATGCTACGTTCTGAACAAACGTCGAATTGCTGCCAAACCGTGCCGCGAACAGATGCCGAACTGTCTCCGAACAGATGCCGAATCTGCCGCTGCCACCCTATTGCCGCTGACGCTGCCGCCCGCTGCCGTCGCTGCTCTAACGCTGCTGCCGCCCACCATTGCTCGCCATTGCGAGCCGCTGTTGTCCACCATTGCCCGCCGCCGCTGCCCGCCGTTGCCACCCTGCCGCCCTACCGCTACCTACTGCCGCCATTTTATTGCTATTTTACTGCCTCAATCTACAACTATCTCTCCTTAAAATATATATATATATATATATATATATATATATTTTAGTTTTTTCAAGTTCAAGTTTATAATTTTATTTGACTTTATATTTTAAGGTACGTTTTATTCAACTTTTCTACTTGATCTTGTATTTTCTTTACAGATTTATTTATAATGAGTGCTTCAATATCTTCAATTGCTTCTACTATGGCTCTTACTATTACCAATGCATCCCAACATTTTCAAGCTCTTTTATTTCCACCATTGATTGTGGATGGAAACAATTATCTATTATGGGCAAAAATAGAAAAAGCAAATTTATTTGTAGAACAACTCTCGGATGCCATTATGTTTGAAGAATCTCCTACAATAAGTATTTCTATATCTCCTGCTATTCGTTGGAAAGCACTTCTTCTCCTTCATCGTCATCTTGTATCCGCATTACAACATCAATATTTGGAAATGGAAGACCCTGCAGAACTTTGGAAGAATCTTAAATCTAGGTTTGATCATCAAAAGACCATTTTTCTTCCACATGCACGTCATAATTGGACACATTTATGTGTCTTGGATTTTCCAAATTTAAATGCTTTCAATAGTAAAATGTATAGTATTGTCTCACAATTACGATTATGTGGACAAAGCATTTCTGAAGAAGAAATGATTGAGAAAACTCTCTCTACATTTCCTCCTGCATCTGCTGTGCTTGCACAACAATACAGGAACATGAAATTTCAGAGTCATTCTGATTTCATGTCCTATCTACTTCTTGTGGAGAAGCAAAATGAGCTACTCTTGCACAATGCGGAAGCTCGTCCTATTGGAACTACAATTCCTGAATCTCATGCACTTAATATTTCAAAGTCTAAGAAGAAATTATATAAACATGGAAAACGTGCTCATAAGTATCAAGGTAATCATAGTCAAGACCATTTCTATTTATATGGAAAGAATAAATATTCTATTATTAATTACAGTAGAAAAAAAAAAATCAGAGATGCGTTCTTGCAATAAGTGTGGAATGATTGGACATTTAGCACATGCGTGCCGTACTTCAGAATATTTTATTAAAATATTCCAAAAAAATAAGAAATTACGAGCTGAGGCTCGTGAAGTTCATACCATGGATGCGTCCATGGATTCAATTGGTGTTGATGACTTAGAGGCTTATATGACTGATAGAAGCTCTAATGATGAATCAAATGATGCACTCATTGATTCTGCAATAACACATACTATCTTGTGAGATAGACGATTTTTTATTCAAAAATCTTCAACTTGGCAAACTAAAAATATGATGACCATGGCTGGAGGAAATGCGTTTTTTTTCCAAGAGGGCACAACAATGATAAAATTACCTGCGGATTCCATCATAAAATGTAAACATGCGATGTTTGCACCCTCAGCACTTCGGAGTCTGATCAGCTACCGAGATGTGTGTATTAATGGTTATCGCCTCTCGACCGCCACTTTAAATAGAAAAGAAGTTTTGATTCTTGCAAAGAACCATAAAGTTGTTGAAAAAGCTTTTGCTACAAAAAATGGTTTATACCGAATTACGATTCCGCCTCCTATTATATTTAATTTTGCATCATCTATCTCAGAGAGTCGAGTTTCTCTCTGGCATGGACGATTGGGACATCCAGGATCCACATTATTTAGAAAGATCATTCCATGTATAATTGGACACAATTTAAAGCCTGCAGATGTAGACTCTATGGAATTATGTCGTACATACGTGCAAGGTAAAATGATTACTCGACCTTCAATTTGGAAACTTCCACAAGAATTACCACCAATGCTTGAAAGATTGCATGGTGATGTTTGTGGTCCTATTAATCCAACATCAGGACCATTTCATTATTTTTTGGTCCTTTTTGATGCATTAGGTAAACAATCACATGTTTCATTATTATCAACTCGAAATATGGTGTTTGCCAATCTTATATCTATGCTTATTCGCTTTTGGACACATTTTCCTAATTATCCTATAAAAACATTACGTATAGATAATGCAAAAGAATTTGCATCAAAGTCTTTTGAAGACTATTGTACTGCAACAGGAATCGAATTGACATATTGTGTTCCATATGAACATGCTCAAAATGGACTTGCAGAGTCATTTATAAAGCGTATACAACTCATTATGCGGCCACTCCTCCTTCACGCAAATCTACCTACATCTATGTGGGGTCATACAGTTTTACATGCTGCAGCATTAATACGCCTCCGCCCTTCTTTTCTTGAAACTGTTTCACCACATGAACTCATTTCGGGCCGTGTTCCAAATGTATCTCACTTACGAGTATTTGGTTGTCGTGCTTGGATTCCAGTACCAGAACCTCAACGACGTATCATTGGAGCTCATCGACAAGAAGGCATATATGTTGGTTTTGATTCACCAAGCATTATTCATATTATTGATCCATCAACTGGCACATTATCACGTGCACGTCTGTAAAATTGCCGTTTTGAAGAAATTGTATTCCCATCTCTTCAAGGAGGAATATCTAATCAACAAAGAAATAAAGTACTCATATTTGAAGCACCAGAAACATTTACAATGAATCCCGATCCTAGGACATCTTTGGCAGGAACTGAAGTTGCTAAGATTTTGTATTTAAAACGGATCGCGGATGAAACACTTGATGGCTTCAATGATACACCTAGAATTACAAGAGTTCCTATTAATGAGGCTCGGAATGCACCTGCTCAGATTGCAGTGCCATTGATTATAATACCTCAAGTTATAACAACAACAAATAAAAGAACTCGTGGACCAGATAAGCAACCACGTAAGAAGAAAGCTATAAAATTAACTAATCCTGGTATTATTTCTCAAGAAATTACCACTCATCTTGTAGGACTACCAATTCATGATGATATATCCATACATAATGTACCTTCAATTCCTATGAAAAATAATCTTGGAATTGGAAGGAATAAGAATAAGTTGAGTAAAGAATTATCTATTCTATATTGTGCTATAGATGATATTTGGGACAGACCATCTATTACGGTAGATAAATCATTTGCATATATGATTATAGAAGCCCTTTTTTGCAAGGAAGATGATCTTGAACCTCAAACCATCAAAGAGGCGATGCGTCGCTCTGATTGGTCAAAATGAAAAACTGCTATTGAGAAAGAATATGCCTCTTTGCGTAAGAGGAAAGTCTTTGATCCAATTGTAGACACTCTTACATCTCGCCCTGTGGGATATAAAATGGTATTAATATGCAAGTGAGATGCTCAAGGCCAAATAAGCCGCTATAAAGCTCGTCTTGTTGCTCAAGGATTTTCTCAACGATTTGGCATTGATTATGAATCCACATATTCTCCAGTCATGGATTCAATTACATTTTGATATATTATTGGATTGACATTTCATGCCACCCTTGAGATGCATCTGATGGATGTAGTTACTGCATATCTATATGGTTCTCTTGATGCAAATATTTATATGAAAGTTCTACCTAGCTTAGAAACAGGAACTCCAAATCAACCCGCTCCAGAAAAATATCGTGGTATTAAATTATGTAAGGCCTTGTATGGTTTAAAACAATCTGGACGAATGTGGTATTAACGTCTTCGAGATTATTTAATTAAAAATAATTTTATAAGTGATCCACTAATTCCTTGTTTGTTTATCAAACGAGATAAAACTGGTTTTGTGATCATCGCTGTATATGTTGATGATCTTAACCTAGTGGGCACTACAACTGCATGTGTTACAGCTACAAACCTACTTATACGTGAATTTGAGATGAAAATGCTAGGAAAAATAACTTTTTGCATTGGTCTTCAGATTATGCATCTTACAGATGGTAGCATTTTTCTCTACCAACTAACGTATATTAGATGAATTTTGCAAAGATTTAATATGAATGATGTTTATCCATTGTCCACACCAATGGTTGGATGTGGTCGTGATGGTCATGATCCATACCGTCCATGCAAGGAGGAGGAGGAAATATTGGGAGACCAATATCCATACCTCGCAGTGGTTTGAGCACTTTTGTATTTAGCTACATCTACAAGATCAGATATTGCATTTGCAGTTAGTGTTCTTGTAAGACATAGTGCACGTCTAGCACTACGACATTGGAATGGCATCAAACATTTATTACGTTATTTAAAAGGTACTGAAGACTTGGAATTATATTACACAAAATCTGCAGATCCAAAATTGATTGGATATTGTGATGCAAGATATAAATCTGATATTGCAACAGCTAAATCTCAAACAGGATATGTATTTTTAAGACATGGAGCTGCAATATCATAGAAATCAGTGAAACAAACAATAACTGCAACTTCATCCAACCATGCAGAAATTATTGTCTTACATGAAGCATCTCGAGAATGTATTTGGTTGCAATCAATTGATAAATTCATTCAAACAACCTGTGGATTTTCATATGATGATTCTTCAACTATCTTGCATGAAGATAATAGTGTTTGTATTGCACAGATGCAAGTTGGTTTCATTAAAGGCGACATGACAAAGCATATTGATCCAAAGTATTTTAGTTATACTCATGACTTGATTACTGATCAAGCACTTATAATTAAGAAAATTGAATCTACAAATAATCTTGCTGATCTCTTCACCAAAGCTCTCCCATTAAACAATCATCGTCGACTTACTTATGGCATTGGTATGCGGCGACTTGCTTTTCTTGAATAAGAAAGTTAAAGAGCTCTTTAAATAATTAAAGAAAATGATGTTGTGCTCTTTTTCCTTCATCTATGGTTTTGTCCTTAAATAAAATAAGGTTTTCCTAGATAAGGTTTTAATGAGGCAACAATTCTTGATCTTACAAGATCACAGAAAAGTATAGATCATAAATCTATATAAATCTTATATTATGTAAATATTATGATGAGCATGGAAGAGTGTTGAGATCATTAAATGTAGCCGATGCTCTCCATAATATTTACTGTAGACTATAGTAATTATTGTAGCTACAGTATTTAGAGTCTAGTAGAGAAGTACTGTTCATCCTCTTATCTTCTCTCTTCTTGTATACGAGATACAACCAGATCAATAGATTTTTGTGTGTGTGAAGCTCTCTCTCCTTAGAAACCCTTGTGTATGTATGACTTACTACTACTCGTGTGTGTGTATGACTTACTATTACTCTTGTGTCTTTCTAAACATTCTCAACAATTATAAAATAATGCAATTTTTTAAGACTATTTCTTTAGAACCACATTAAAATTTAATACGTATTTTTAATTATTTCTTAAGATCACAAATTTTCATTATTTATGTGGCCCTAAGATGTGGTACAAAGAACTTTCAATCATTATTTTAAAAGTATTTGAAAGTAATTTAATATAATTCCTAGAATATATTAAATACATATTAAAAATTATTGAGAATTTCTATTTACAAAATATAAAACCAAAGTTTGATTTTAAAATATAGTTTTAAAAAAAAATCTACATCTATCGATATATATATATATATATATTATTTTTAAAATTCAAAATGAAAGGTAGAATTCAAAGTTCTTATTTAACTATCATAGTATTATTGTATTTTTAATTTTTTTCTAAAGTATAAATATATTTTTATTAATATGTAAAAAAATAAAATTAAAAAAAATATTTAAAATTAATCTAATAGTTAAAATTGAAACTTAATTAACATGTAGAATCTACTATCAGAGTAGTATAAGTAACTTTTGGTAGAATTTAGAGGCACTTTAGTTAAAATTGCAACAACATAATTCCAATAAAGAATATATAGGTTAATTTCTAGACTACAATTAAGGCCCTACATAAGGTACATCAAAATTATATATATCTGTGTATGAAGTGAATTTGGTCATTAATAATTGATTGAATAAATTAGAATTATGCAACAATAGTAAATATGCACCAAAAAAATATATGAAAGTTTTTAGGAACCTTAAATATTTTAAATATTAAAGATATAAATTTATAGAAATTTACCAACAAATAATTATCACATGTAAAAATAAAAATAGATAAAGAAGCTTAAGAAGATGTCTGTTAGTAGAACAACTATTGCAAAGTACAAATGGATTAGAGATGCTTAAATTAATATTGGAATATAATAGAATTATTTAAAACATTGATAATAATCTTATTATTATTTCTATATATAGAAACTAATAAATAAACCTTGTAAATATTTTCTAAAAACCACAATACTTGTAGATTAAGCACTTAAGATGTAAAATACTATATTAGAGTTTTTTTTTTGTTTTTGTTTTTTTTAGATCTAAATTATTTATAATAGAGGTTTTTATAGCTAGATGGAGTATTCAAGTATAATTATAGATCCAATTCATATCTAAAATGGTTTTAAAAAAAATTATAAGTAAATATTATATACTTGACCTATTTTACTAATTTATACATATTTTGATTTATTTAAATAGTTTAAATATTTGCAGCACTAAAATACATCTTAAAATGATGTTTTGATTTTGTATATATAATAATAAATCATTTAAAATGATTTTCTACAAAAAAAATTTTAATAATTATAAAATATTATAATAATTTATCAAAAATCTTATACAAATAATAGAAAATCATAACTATGAATTTTTAAGAATTGTTTAAATATTATAATATAATAGCTAAGAAATCAATTAAGGTCCTAACATACTTATTACATATTTTATTTCTTACTAGGTAATTGATTAGATATTATATATATATATATATATATATATGTATATATATATATATATATAGATATGAAAAAAGGATACCATTACATTTTTGAAAATTTATGAAAAATGAAATATTGATTGTTTTAAATCTGATGCTTAGATTTTTGTTGTATTTCTAAGGTTTTGTTGTTTATTTATTGAAAATTCATATTTACACTTTTTTTCCTTAAGTACCGAATAAATAATTAAATTAGTAGTTGGTGGATAATGAATAATTTGGCTTTAAAAGGAATAAAGAAGAAACGAAAAAATAAAAGTAATCTATCAATGACATAAATAAAAATATATTAGAAAAGTAAATTTCTCTTTGATAAAAAAGTTATTATTTAAAATTATAAAAAGCACATAACAACAATTGATGTTAGTAATGTAATAGAATTGGAGGGTACTGGATAAGAGAAAAATTCTATAAAAAACCCACATGACCCAATCTCCTAATAATTGGCCCTCCATTGATTCCCCCAATTAGCAAAGAACCATCCCGGAATCATGGATCCAAAAGCAACTTACAAGCCCGTTTGAAAATAGTCACCTCCCAGAAGAAGATGAAGGTTCTTCATATATTTTTATGGAAGAATCTCTTCCTCCTCTCCTGAAAAAATTCAAAATAAAATAGTCCCAATTCTCAAGGATTCTTCACATGTCATGCTCACCTTATTTGCAAAAGGGTTGGAACATTATTCTCAGGTCCATTCTCCTTCATTCAATGCCTGATATACGTAGCAAAACTAGGTCCCAATAAGCAAACTGTTGTTCCAGAGCTTACCCTTTTCACAGAACGTCAAAATGCCCCATGAACTCAAGCTCAAGAGGATGAGTCATAAACAGGATGTTTGATCCGGAGTGTGTCGACCTTGTTTCGGAGAAGGTTGGTTGCAACCACCTCCACCAAGTAGCGACCATACTCCATGGATCCAAACACCGAAGGCTGGGTTTTGCTGCAAAGTTCTGTGGCAGGTTGTACTTTTGTATCACGCCGAGGCATTAGAAAGTTGGCAATGCTGATCCGGCCAGTATGACCAGCAACAACAGCTCGATGTGTCACACTCTTCAGTTTGTCGTTGCTTACGACCTGCAACAAATGATGCTCCATGTCGAGGGCTAAAACGAGTTAAATCCAGTGTGCACATTACTTTGAGTTAATGGAGGCAGACGGGAAAGTTGAGCACGAAGTAAGTGATATGGAGAATGGAAGAAGCGAGAGCTGCTTGCCTGGAGTATGTCACCGATTTTGACGACGAAAGCGTGAGGGATGGGTGATACCGACACCCAGTTTCCGACCTTTGGTACTTCTAGCCCACACACGTCGTCTTGCTGGAGAATGGTTATGGAGGAGGCATCTTCGTGGCACGAAGTGCCCATGACAAGGTCGGGTTGTGGGCACGGTGGATAGTAGTTGATGGACGTCCGGAGGAATCCATCTGCTGCGGTTTTTTTGTAGAAAAACTCCGAGTTTTGTTCCATGCCCTCAGAGAGAATGGCAAGGATTCTTCTGGCTAGCTCGTAGACTGCATTCCCATACTTTTCGAACAGTCCTCTGTAAAATGTTTTGCTCCGTCACTTCCCGATTCACCAACACAACCGTCATCAGAGCGCATAGATCTGAGGAGGAAAGAGGTGCTTACTGGCAGCCAGGGGGGTTGTTCAGAACAAGGTCGTAAACTTCGAGCTCGTCTTTATTGACGCTATTCAGTTGCAGACGATCAACCCAATCTTTGGCAACTCCTGGACGCTCGACCACGAATCGGCCATAGCCAACACCTGCCACTTGCCTCATTTTGAACTCTTCTTTCTCCGCTGAGGTTAATGCAAAGAACCTCTTCGACATTTCCATGGCAGCATCCATCAGAGTATCAGGGACGCCGTGATTAATCACCTGCCATCCATCGCAACTTCATATTTCAACTGCCTTATCTTATGAACTGAGTTGGCAAAGTGGAAGTGGCGTTCTTGTCAAATACCTGGAAGAAGCCCCACTCCTCAGAAGCTCGAATGGTGTCTGCAAGCACCTGCTCTCTCCCTGGCTCGTCCTCCAGCATCGCTAAGTCGATCACAGCTACTTGCTGTCCGTCCTCGATCGCATTTCTCCTTTGCGAAGCACGCTCATGTGGCGGTTTGATGAAGTCTGAGGGGACTTGTGTGAGACCCCCTCCTCAACCATATACTGCACCATGTCGGCTGGTTTTCTGCTCAAAATACTCGGATCACCCATACCGAACTGCTTTTCGTTTGCAAAGCCACTCCCGACTGCTTCATTCTCATCAGACGATGCCATGTTCTTGATTCAAAGGTCGGAGAAGCACAAGCAGCTCGTCGATGCTAAACCCTACAAGCAGCGTGTTCGACAACAGGAGAGTTCCAAGTAAAGCTGGTAGTGGTTGTGCAGTTACAAGTGAGAGTCACGATAGGTTTCCACGACGGACGCCTGATCAACACCTGTTGTTGAACCTAGTAAGAATTAACTCAAAATGGGCCTCAGAATTGGATGCAAGTTGCATTTGGCGTGTGGAACTGGCCTTTGTCAGCC
Organism: Physcomitrium patens; assembly: GCF_059467195.1. Classification (NCBI taxonomy): domain Eukaryota; kingdom Viridiplantae; phylum Streptophyta; class Bryopsida; order Funariales; family Funariaceae; genus Physcomitrium; species Physcomitrium patens. The sequence continues at coordinate 9,297,417 of NC_143416.1, read as the reverse complement.
ATGACTTAGCATCAAACGACTACAGAGTTATAAACTTAGTGCCCATAAAATATGGCTCAGCCTGCCGTGCATAGTACATGCATTATGTTCATGACTTCGAAAAAGTGGAAGTATACAGAGACATCATTTGAAACAAATTCAAACACAATAAATAGAAATACGAGGCGATTGTGTGTATTCAACAAAATAAAGTTATATTCACGTGACTGGATTCATATACCGATCTAGTCACATGACATTATGACCCATCAGCTGGTCTGCTCTTCTCTCAAATTCTCCCTGCCACCATAGTGACTAATGCAAATGCGAATCACATGTATAGGCTTGCAATGCCACTTCCGACACGCTTTGCACTCCGGGAGGTTATTCATTGTGCACTTTCCACTTGTGTCTGGTTCCTTATGATACACGGTTGTCAATACAGTTGAATCGCAAGGGTATCTTCCAGCCAGGATTAATATGATGCTGATTATTCATAGTTCCGCACATTTGCAATGAAGGAATTCATCATCGTACTTCACCGGTATTGCAGTGCAATTTGTGCAAAGCCTGCAATAAAACTAGGTTTCAATGATATCATTGCAGGCATCGATCCAGGACCTCTTCTCAAGTAATGTTTCTTGGTGGAATTATTGTTGTAATCGCAATATGTTCTGTGGCTAGGTCTATCTTCTGTATACTGAAAGACCGCCGTTTCCGGTTAAGCAGATGAACTCCATCTACACTTACGCGCTTGTAACGATCTCTCAACTGAGATTCAATTTATCACTTTGTGAAAGACGAACATACGCACCATTTTATTGCGAGAAAGATCATCCACGTTTTGCAGTCTCACACAACATCTTCCTGAACGCATGTTGATTCATCGATCTGTTTCTAGATATGCTTTGATACGCAAGTTCTAGAAACAGAACATCCCTATTGCAGTTCACGCTCAGAAAAAAACAAAAAATTCAAAAAAAAACAGCAATGAAGGCAGCAGCGGCAGCAGCTGCTTCCGAGGTGATTACAGTAGATGGAACGTGATGCCGCATCCACTGTAAAGCGACGTGGGTACATTACATGTAGACCACCCAAGAGCCACGGATCCCTAGCAATAGTTATTAAGTTTGGATCGACCATTTCAAAGGAGCTTTTCGTGACATTGATATGTATCTGTAAGTATATATAGATAGATAGATAGATATACATAAACAGAGAAATAAATATTTGTACAGATTGCAGACACCTGCTAACTCACTGCTAAGCCATATGGCATGAATTGCTAGAAAGTGATCTTGACTCGATGTGAGCCACGAGACCTTCCATTAAAAACAAAGCACAGTCGGCAAGATGCCTACTATTCAAGACCTTGGGATCAAATCAAGCAACCGAACCAAGCTTATGTGCCGCCTGGAACCGCCTACACAACAGTATCAACGATGGAAGGCCCCCCTGTTTTTTTTGTGATTCAAGGTGTGAATGACAGATTATTATTATTATTATTATATTTTTTTGTTGCTGATGGCACCCTCCGAATCCTGAAGCAACAAGGCGAGGCTGCGGCGTCGAGTTGGAGGGATGGATGGTTTTGAATGCAACAGACTCGGGTCCCTGCCCACAACTCTGTCTTTATCTAGTGCCATTGTTTCAGGAGCTGCTTCCAAGGAACGGTGCCGAAGTATCTTGCTGCTTGTCCCAATCCCTATCCCTGTGTATACTGTTGGAAAATAAACTTACATTTATATATGTGTATATACATATATATATATATATATATAGATATAAAGATATTAGTTGGAACTGAAGTTGAAAAAACAAAACAAATTGTATTGCAATTTGAAACGTTGTTTCGTATATAAAATAGTTTACGATGATGTATGTGAATTAAGAGAAGAGTAGTAAGAGGAGTCTTTTTCTTCTTTCTTTTTTTGAAGCTTTTCTTTGCTTATTGTTTCTCTTTGAAAATTTGCAGATCTGTTAGAAAATGTTCAATGTTTGATTCTAAGAGAAGATTGTAATTAACACATCAATAGTCAAATTTGGTAATTTTCAGTTTTTTTCCTAATACAACAAAACTAAAATGCTGTAGCAATAGTATATAAAAACGTAGAAAAAATCTTAAATAAAATATAATATTTTTATTCAAATGACTGGAAAAAGTTAGATTATAGTTATTAATAAAATAAATTTTCATGGTATATATATATATATATATATATATATATATTAATCCATCCAATGGCATAAAATCCAGCTTATCAAATTTAAATAACATATCTTGCTTATATATAAAACTTATCTATGTTACTAAATAAATTGATGTCTAATAATTTTATAAGTTGAAATTTTTTTTGTTTGTTTATTTTTAATAATTCTATAATGCATGGTAGTTTCTTGCAATACCTTTGGTCACAACATTGCATTCAACTGGCCGTATATCCTACAACATTTCCAACAATATTATAAACTTTATATTTGCAATGCACTCTATAGACTTTTCACAAAAGTATTGTTTGGTAAATAGAATGCTCAACCATCAACAACTTGTATAACAAGTTGCATGTTAAATATGGCATTAAAAAATGTCTAAATTCTCATTAAAATATGGTGACACTTTTGACTTGTACAATTTTTATTATATGACATATCAAATTCATAAAAAAAAAACTCAAAATAATGTTTAGATATTCTAAACTCATATAATAAGGCTTACATAATGCATTTTATAAATTGATTTAATTTTAGATTAAATAAAAACTTTAACTTCTTAGGTCATGATACAAGGTTCTCTACTTCTACAATTTTTTTTAGTACAACTCTTTTTATTTAAAAAAAAAATCATTTAATGTAACTTAAAATATTTTTATACTTTGTATCTGGCAATATTTTCTTTAATGCTACTTTAAATCAGATAACTTTTATTATGTAACACAATGCTTTGTATTACATACTTACATGTTTTATTTTATTACTTTTTTAGAGATTTCCGTTTCTTTGAGAATTTGGGATACTTACCCATTTTGATAACACATGATTTTCAATTTTTTAATTTATTTATACTTTTAAATGAAACGATTCAAGACAAAAGAAATAGTTGGGATACTTTCTACATGCATACTAACAATCCCAAAGAGCTTCAATTAAAAATAAAATAAAATAAAATAAAACAAATAAAAATAAAAAAACTCAATTCTACCCACGTTAGAAGCGAGAGCACAAGAAGAATCCAAGGCTCGAGCAATTTTCAGCCAGTTTCTAGCAATTGTCAGTGAACCCTAGAACTGTGGGAGGCGGAGAATCCAAGACGGCAATGCAACAACATGCGCCTGCATGCTTGGTCGAAACCCAAAGATCAGAGCACGCGGAAATGGCTGCAACAATGAAAATGCGAAGGAAAAGGAAGAGCCAAAACACTTCCCACGAGAGAGAGAGATAGAGCAGTAAGTAGAATGGGTAACTATTGTCAGAGTCTGGATATCACATTTTCGTGACTCTATTTCTGATCCATTTCATTCTTCGAGGATCCCTTTCACACAACTAGACTAGGCTGTAATGTGGGTGATGTGTCTATTCCGATGGATAGTATATTCCTTAATAATTTATTGCTATGATGGTAGGGCCAGGAGACTTTCCGATTCCTGACTCCAATACGCTGCCGGGGAAGGAAGTTATGCGTAGCCATTGGAGCCCTAATCCCACCTGTGCGGAAAGGTGCCCCACTACAACAAAGCCGCCAGTGTTCAACCACGAAACCGTGGGCCGCGGCTTCTCTCCGCAGTCGCAAGCCCCAGCCACGTCGCTTAGACACTCTCCATTCGCCCCTGCGTCTGTCGGAAGATAAATAGAATCTGCGCTTGTAGTTGATCACAATTTTGCAACATACGGTCCTCCGCATCGCACTGATAATCCGGTCCGGTATTACCAAGTTCTCGTGGTGCATGCTCCAACGGCGTCACTGCTCGCCAAGGAATGAGCTCGGTGAGTAATGCGGCCTTCTCATGGACATCCGTCACCAAGTTTGAGGACGATCCTTCATTTTTTGCGTTTTTTTCTTCTGACTGACGTCGTAGCTTCCGTAGAATTGCTTGAGGTGATTACCTGTGTATTTGTCTTGCTGTCCGCATCCTTCCTTCACTTCGACGATGTGGGTGTGTATGTGGACTACCTGAAAGCGCAACAAGTAAGTTGATACTTACGAGTGTGCGTTGGAGTGTTGTTTTGGCGATAGCATAGTTGCGTTTGATTTCAGTGAGAGCTTGGATTGGGCTCATGTCTGGATCCTTGTCACTAGCGTAGTCGATGAGGCAGTTCAATTTGGGCAGCAGTTCTATTGCGTGATGTCTACAATGATGAATTCTGATAGTATTAAGGTATCTCGATGTGCGATTTGTGATTACATTGAGTGAAGTGATTTTCAACGTCAAATGTGCTCTAGTAGACGTTGTCAGGTACCATGTTCATCTGACTGCAGGATTGGAGGGATAAGCCTGTCATGTACCTTTCACAATCAAGGATGATGAGGTTCAGAGATGGGTGTGGAATAATTTACCCACTTTAGTCGTTACAAGATTTATCTCTCGTCGTAAAAGAGCTTACATGCATAGTTCGTGGCCGTAGAGATTCGTAAGCGACATTACTGTACTTAGCAATTCTTTCAGAAACTCCACTGGTATGGGGGCATATCTGATCATGAGTTTTACAGCAGAAGTGAGATGGCACAGTTCTCCAACAAGCTTACAGGCCTGACATGTCGATTCTTCTAATCCGCATAGCGTCAAGTTCAGCTGCCCATTTGTGTGCGTAACTACACATCACTCTGATACGATACTTTTCTAAGTACCTTATTCAACGTCTATTCCATCGTAATTAGAGGTGCACAAATAGCAAAATAGGAACACAATTGCTTACTCTGCGATGCTAGAAGCGCAACTGCATCTCATCTGCAGCTAATAGTAGAGAAGAAATTGAGACGAGAACGAATTCGTACTACACTTATCACGAGGCATACAAAGATTTTGTTACTATACACGAAATTCGTATTCCATTTGTGTTGGTTATATGTTGTTCTACTTCTCATGCCAGAAAGCCAGTCGTGATCTGATCAATTCATACAGTTGACTTCACCGCTGCTGTTCTCGAGCTGCGCTCGCAATGCTGCTCCATTTCCTTATTCATGGTTGTCGACATGGTTGGTGGAAACGAAGTTTTGACATTCTATTATTTGTATGCCTTCTGATATCTGTCATTTTGTCATTCAATTGCAGGAATTTGCTGACATTTCTATCAGTGCTGGGACTCAATCAAGTGGTCATCGGATCTGTTTCGACGCACGTGATCATAGTGTTGCTGCGGTCGCCCCAGATACAAGTTTCCAATGGCAGACCAGACAACATCGGCGGTGGGACATGGGGGAAGGACTGTTCCCGGCATGTCCATGCACGGTGTGACAGGAAAAGAGCCTGTGTATGCATTCTCAGTGATTCAAGGAACTGTAGAGGACCCCGACGCTGAGAAGTTTGCGCTCCCGGTGGACTCTGAGCACAAGGCGAAAACAATCCGAGTTTACAGTTTCGCAAAGCCACACATGCGCGCCTTTCATCTCGCTTGGGTGTCTTTCTTTACATGTTTCTTGGCAACCTTCGCGTCGCCGCCCCTGATGCCGATCATCCGTGACAACTTGAATTTGACCAAAACCGACGTTGGACATGCTGCCATCGCCTCAGTATCTGGCAAGTGACTGTTCGGACCTATTCCCTACAGTCACGATCTCAGTTCCATCAGTGACACTCACCATTCTAACAAAGCTGTTCTTTCGTATATGCAGGTTCTATCCTGTCTCGTCTGCTGATGGGAACCGTGTGCGACGTGGTTGGACCCCGATATGGCTGTGCATTCCTGATTATGATAATTTCGCCAGCCGTGTACTCAATGGCTCTTGTTTCAGATGCCGCGAGCTTTATAATAGTCCGATTCTTTACCGGTTTCGCTCTAGCCACCTTCGTCTCTTGCCAATTTTGGATGAGCTCCATGTTCAACAGCAAGATCGTCGGCACAGCTAATGGGCTGGCCGCGGGTTGGGGCAACCTCGGTGGTGGCGCTACTCAGCTCATCATGCCTCTGGTTTTCGCGTTAATCCGAGACAGGTTTGTGTACCAACCATGTTTTATTGACATCGGCTTTCATTTCATAGAGAAGTGTTCATGCTTGATCGAATTGTTGGCATGAGTTAAGATGACTTCGTTTTTCCTGAATTTGGTATGTGTACATGAACAGCTTCAACTCTACACCGTTCGTTGCATGGCGCCTGGCCTTTTTCTTACCCGGAGCGATGCAGACAATTATGGGGCTCCTCGTTCTATTTCTCGGCCAAGATCTTCCCGACGGCAACTATTCTCAGTTGCAGAAACAAGGCGTCAAAGTGAAAGATAGCTTTCTAAAGGTTTATCCCGTTACTCGATTTTCACCATGGGACGTTGCTGTATTCACAAATGGTGTCATTTACTATGAACTGTTAAAATGTAGCGGCCATGATTTCGTGAACTGACTGTTTATATTTTTTTCCTATGGCAGGTCTTGATGTACGCAATTACAAATTACAGAACATGGGTGTTCTTTCTGTTGTATGGATTCACCTTCGGCGTTGAGCTGACAGTCAACAACAACATCGCTGAGTACTTCTATGACCGCTTCGATTTGAATCTCTCCACAGCTGGAATAATCGCTTCATTATTCGGCTTGATGAACTTTTTCGCTCGTCCAAGTGGTGGAATCATCTCCGATACTGTTGCGCGCCGTTTTGGAATGAAAGGTCGCCTGTGCACGCTGTGGATATGCCATTCACTTGGGGCAGTCTTCTGCATTGTGCTTGGGAGGATGGACAGTTTGACTGCCGCCATAGCCGTCTTGATCGTCTTCGCGGTTTTCATCCAGGCTTCTAGCGGGGCTGTTTTTGGCATAATCCCTTTTATCTCACGGAGATCACTTGGTGTGATTTCGGGATTCACTGGCGCAGGAGGGAATGTAGGCTCCGTGGTACTGCAAACAGTATTCTTCACATCGGGTTCGTATCGAACCGAAGAAGGCATCCAGTTCATGGGTGTGATGGTCATCTGTGTCGCCGCGCTAACAGTATTTATCTATTTCCCCCAGTGGGGAGGGATCTTCTTTCCTCCATCCAAAAGCACCGAAGAAGATTACTACGCCTCCGAGTGGAGTGCCGAGGAGCAGGAGCAAGGGAAGCATGCAACAAGCATGAAATTCGCCTCTAATGCGAGAAGCGAGCGTGGAAAGAGAGGTCTGAATTCTCCCGATTTGACCATCCATCCCGTTACTGATTCCAAGGCCACCCCAGTTTCTGACGTTGAGCTCAACAAAGTGTAAACCTCTCTGACAGTTGAGGACGCTGACCTTCTTTTACCTACGACCTCCCGGTTTTGGAAACAGTAGAACTCAAGTTTCAGCAGTTCCCAAACGATTTGGTTTAGATAGCATTACAACGATGGGTCCGCAGATACACCTTCACAAATCATCTGGATTACGAGGGAGATGTAACTTAGTCACATACCTTTTCCCACGCATGCCTCGGTTCAAACGCTTCAATCTCCTTGGATGAGCGTACAGATCCTTCTTGAACACGAGGCACGAAATTGTGCATGTAAGAGATTCTGATAGGATTGTCTAGTTTAGGTCTCTGAAGACTACCAAAAAATTACTCAGGCTGGATGTAGTTTCTAGCATTGATGTTCCGTAACTTATTCCCGTATTCATAATACTTTTCAACATGTTTCCCTTCACAAGTCGTCTGAAATTCGTGTAAAGCTATCTTCCCAAATCACTTTGCAATTAATATAGCTTGAGAAAGCGAAAGTGGACATAACTGTGTTCATCAAAAGACTTCTTATGGAAGAACCTGTCCGATTGACATGGGGCAATTACTAAGCTGTAACTATACATCGTATGCTGTCGATTTGTGTCTGAGCATGCATATTGCTGTGTTGATCACATTGAAGATGAGCGCGTGATTATTCGTATATCATACCTCACGACCTCATACTTATGGATACTATATCGAGTACAAGGCATTTCCGCACACAGCTTGAAAAGAAAGGATAAGGTCGGATTTGAAGTGAAGAGCACATTCAGCACTATTCTCTTAGGCAACAGGGACACATGGTACACCCAGAAATGTTCATATCCCTGGATTTCATGTGCATCTAACTTAAATGTACTGTTGCATACATTTGTTAAAAGTGTGATATTGTGTTGCTCAATGAGCTGCTAGAGAGTGCAATACAATTCCTCTTTATGAGTAGTAGAAACTTTCAGTCGAGCTGCAAACGGTTGGAGGCCAATATGCGCGTCTCTAGGTCCTGCACTGCAGTGCGTGGGGAACTAGCAGATCCATTTTGCAACACATTGTATTGTGAATAATACATCTAAGTTTCTTAGATATGGGAGATATTTGTGGAGTCAAAGACGCCTTAAGAAAGTATTGGCCACCAACTCAAACAACTAAAGATGTCCAACCTTCCTCCTTAAAATTTAGACCTTCATTCTATTCTTAAGTGTACAGACAACAATAATAATCCTCATTCTATTCTTAAGTGTACAGACAACAATAATAATCCTCAAGTATGGCCCAATCTTTGCAATGACTTGGATGATTGAGTAGGCACAATTTTAAGTGCATCACAAACTTAACATCCTCGACAAATTCATAAATCTTATAGGCAAATGTGTCGTACAACAATACCATCTAAAGGGTTTTAAACATACCCTCAACCTATGTCAATGGAACTAATGCTAAATAAGAGAATGGAATGTAGTATTCCAAGTAACTACAAATATGTTGAATATTCCATATTTTATGTATCAAAAGTTATGACTTACCTTGCACATAACAAAGACATTAGAGATACTTACACTCTAGTTTCCGCTACATTCTGGTTTGCAATAGAATGATATTCATCCAATTTTGTAACATGGTATCAAAGCCTTAGCTATAGATGAAATTCGTTAGGCAAAAAATTGGATGAAAAATATTCGAATGATTTTTGTAGATGAAAAAATAATAATTAGATGAATATTTTATATAGATGATCTACTTGTTGTTGGAGGTGAAGAGCACTACTAGAGTGCTAAAATACTACTAAAGCCAAGGAACACTATTAGAGTACTAAAGTACTACTAAAGCCAAGGAGCACTACTAGAGTACTAAAGTACTACTATAGTCAAGGAGCACTATTGGAATATTATTGGAGTCAAGAAGCACTACTGAAGTGCCGAAGTGCTAAAGCCAAAGAGTGCTATTGGAGTATTGGAGTTGTTGGAGTTTCATTGCTGCTAGACTTTAATACCATTGATATCATTGTTTTTTATTTAATTAAATTTTATTTGTTGCTCATAGTAAATATATGTTTTTTTTGCTCCAATATAGCTCGATATTATTATTACTCTTCAATTATTATCTTTTATAGAATATTTGTTAATTATTTCTTTATAGTTATTTGTTACTATTGCATTGATTGTATTTGGCAATGACATCTTCTTTAATGGATCATTGTATTGATCAATTAAATGAAAATAAAATATAATATATGGGCATTTGTTATGAAGCACTTGATACACATCTGTAAGTTTAACATGCATGTAGATGGAATATTACAATGTCTTATGGATATTGATGAAAAATTAAAATGGAAATCAAGTGAAATAGAAGCACAAGCACTGGTTGCACTTATTGTTAAGCCTTTGCAATTAATTCATATATGCAAATACAATATTGCAAAAGAGATGTGTGATACATTGGCTAAAATCTAATAGCCTTTAGAAGTTGCTATTGACATATTTTTAATGAAGAAATTGCATAATCTTTGATATATGGATGGAAATCTATGAAGATTTTTCTTGTGGAGATTTTTGATCTTAGGATTGAATATATTGAAGTTGATAGTAAAATAGGCAAACAGAGTATGATATTTTTTTATATGTAATGTATTATCAAAATCTTCAAATTGACTTGTTTAATCAATTGCATTGAAAAAAACAAAAATCATAGAAGAAGTAGTAAAGTCTATTTTCTTTGAAGAAGAGATGGAAAGAAACAATAAGACTAATTCTATATCTTATATTTTAGCAATGCATATATGAGGAAAGTATCAAGGATATGATTCTTCAAGAAAGAAAATCCTTAATATACTCTTGTATCACTAAAAGGAACTAAAAAGTTTCTCAAAGATGATACGATATCAAACTAAAATGGCTATTGCCAAAAATAAGAAGACTAGAAAGTCTTGAAATAAAACTAAAGATTAGAAAGGCATTGACAATAGTGAAGAAGGCTTCATTTTTGCCTCCATATATACTCTCTAACTAGGAGCTATATGGCAATATTCTATAAAATCTCCAACATCTGTTGACTTTGTTAGCCATATGTCTTAACTTACAAGGCAAGTTATTTATATATGTGCTACATAGTTAGCTTATTTCATAAGCTATTATATGGAGTTAACTTGTTCCATAAGCTATTAACACGTGGTTAACTTGTTGGCCAAGTTTCTAATCTACAAACACATCTAAAGTCAATACCACATCTATAAAGCTTCTAGGAAGCTCTTCTAGAAGACTTTATGAAATTAATCTATATTTATCTATTTCTACCTAAACATATAAGTAACTATTGGAGTAAATATAAATATTCATGACATTATCTCCCTTTCTAGGAATGAGTTCTACGAGGAGCACTCATCATCTTTTATGGATCTTACAATCCTCATCTTAGTTTGATAGATGTTGTCGATAAAAAGCTTCAATTTTCTTTGCTGTATTTGTAAGATTCTTTACTTGCTCCCATGTACATTCACTAATATCATATCCATGCCAATAAACAAGATATTCTAACCTACTTCGATGTCGCCTTAAATCTAAGACTTCTTCTACCTCAAATTCTTGATTATTATCCACTTCTATAAGAGGAAGTGGTATTTGTCTTCTTCTTGAGATATTCATTGTCTTATATGGTTCAAGAAGAGATATGTGAAATACAAGATGGATCTTCATATACTCCAATATATTTAATTGATAAGCAATAAGATTGACTTTTTCACAAATAAGAAAACGTTTCAACCTACAATAGTCCAACTTATCACAAAGATAAGCAGTCTTGATATTGCAACAAAGTAACCATACCTTGTCACTGACATTGAATTGTGGTTGCTCCTTGTGATAGGCACTTGTATTGATCTTTTATCATTCTTGAGCTTCTTTTAATTATGTCTTCATTATTGCATGTAATTTTGAGAAATGATTTACTAAATCTTCTGCCAAAGAATTATCTACTTTTGAAAAGTCAAAAGTATCAAGTCATGGATGATAACCATAATTGACATAAAAAGGTGTTTGTTGAATAGAAGAATATATCAAATTATTATATGCAAATTCTATCAATGGCAAAAAAATTGTCCAATCATCTTGGCACTACCTTTTTACCTCTCATATTTCAAAATGCTTGACTCCAATAAAGAATGAGAAAAAGCATCATGATAGAAGCAAAAAGATTCTATCACAATCTTGGTGCGTATATTGGATGAAGAGAGATCTTGGTGTAGTAGGACATATTTGGAAGTACTATAAGAGAGGAGAGGAATTGCACAGTTGTAGGAAAAACAATGCAAGAGATAGAATGTATGAAGATATTAGCATGAAGAATTTCAAGTGAGAAGTGGCATAAATGAATACAAAGTCTTTAAGAAGGTAGAGGAGAGCTAGAAATGACAAGTAGAAAATTGAATGGGCTCCACTTTATTGTAACAATAACATAGCCTCAATTAATAAAATATGGATAAATAGGGTACTGATTGTAAGGACTCAATGCGGATGAATTGCTTGCTTGAGTGGCGTGACCAATCCTCCCTCTTGCTCACTCTCTTTTATGCACGCACTATATGTTGCATCTATTCTTTCCTCTATGCAATCCTATCCCTTTCTCTATATATGACCATGCTTTAGACGTCCATCTTTGTGCCACCGCCACCTACCAGCCATGTGGGCATGTACTTCCACGTAGACTTAAGGCCTTGTGTTGTACAATTTTTAAATAAAAAATCAAATCACATGACTAGGATTGGTAGAAATTTTCATGGATGGATAGATAGATGGATGGATAGATAGATGGATGGATACACGGATAGATAAATGGATGGATAGATGGATGGATGATTGAAAAAATGGATGCCTGAATGAATGGATGATTAGATGGCTAAAAGAATAGATGGATAGATGGCTGATTGAATGGATGGTATATCTCAAATATTGCTCCAAAATTTGATTCATCCATTTTGTTTGCCCATCAATTTGAAGATGAAAAGCCAAAGTGAGCTTTATATCTATTTCTAGAATTTAAAATAGAATTTTTTAGAATCTTAATACAAATTAAGTCTCACTATTCAATATAATATCTTTTGGCAATCTATGACAGTGATAGATATTGTCAATAAAAAGCTTAGCTATTTCTTCACCTGAAATAGATTTTGTACATAGTACAAAATGTGCCATTTTGGTGAAGCGATCTATGATTATAAATATAGAGTCATGTGAACTTGAACTTAGAAGATCTGTAATAAAATCCATAGAAATGGAAGACCATGGTTGTTTGGATATAGGCAATGGTTAAAAAAGTCCATAGGGTCGATGACAAGGAGTTTTTGATTGTAAACAAATGTCACATGACTACACAAAGTCTTTTACTAACTTCTACATTTGAGGCCACCAAAAATCTTTAGATATAAGTTTTGAAGACTTCTTGTTTCCAAAACGTCCTGCTACTGAAAAGTCATAACATACTTCTCCTTCTCAAATATATAGACATATTTCAAAATAGAATAATTTATTTTTGAACTTGAACTTTGAAACATAATGAGACTTAGAAGAAAGATTCTTGATATTATGAATAAGAGGATCAAAGGACATATTTGATTGATTTTTTTTGACGAAAATCAAATCAACAATCAATGTTGATTTCATTGCTCGAAGATGAAAATGCACTCGCTTCAAAAAGATTGTTCTTTATTAATTAAAAGATATATTTTTTTCTTTACGTGCAAGATAAAAGCATCTAGAAAGAACATCTAATAAACCTTGTTATTTTTTAAGTCGATATGTGATCTTGAAGTCAAATCTTGATAATGACATACGCCAACAAGATTGACAATGATTCAAAATACTTGCCTACATGAAATACTTGAGATTCTTATGATCTGTATATACTGAGATTGGACTTGAAGCACCTTCTAAATAATAATACCATTCTTGAAATGAATCTACAATTACAAGAAGTTTTTTGTCTTGAATCTCATAGTTAATCTTGGTTGTTGAAAATTTCTTGGAATAAAAAGTTACAAGATAGAATTTATCATCTATTTCTATTTATAATAATATTATATTCAAAAAAAAGTTTAATGCATTTATTTCTATAAAGAATATCTTAAAAAAGTTGACATGATACAAAGTTGGTATGGAAGTAAATTCTGTCTTAAAAAGAAACAAATAATGCTTTGGCTTTTTTATTCCACTGAAGATTGTTTTTACAAGTTAAACGTATTAGTAGAGTTGTAACTTAAAAAAATTTCTTGATAAAGATTCGATAATAATTGGTGGAGGTGTCAAGGACAAGAACTCGATGAAAGCTAAAGAGTAAGTGAGACTTTTTTCAAAAAAGAAATAGGACAAAATAGAAATATGTATATTAAGAAAGAAACTGGAATGGCTATTGCCAAAATACAAGAAAACTAGAGACCCTTAAAACTAGACTAGAAGCAAGAAAGGAGTTGACAAGAGTGAAGACGGCTTCACTCTTGCCTCTATATATACTATCTAACTAGAAGCCACATGGCGATGTTCTATAAGACCTCCAATATATGTTGACTTTCTAGGCCACATGCCTTTGCTTACAAGGCAAGTTTTCTATGGATGGACCACGTAGTTAGCTTGTTCTTTAAGCTTCCAACATGTGTGGCACATGGCTAACTTGTTGACCAAGTTTCTAGCCTAAAAGTCAACTATAGACTCCTATAAAGTCAAAGCAGCGTCTATGAAGCTTCTAAGAAGCTTCTCTAGAAGATATTACATAATTAACCTACTTTTATCTACTTTTACATACTTTTATCTATTCATATAGGTAATTATATGTATGTCCGTGACATTACCCCCCCTTCTAGGGACGAGTTCCACGAGGAGCGGTGATTATATATTGAGAAAATCTAATATGCGGCGAATTGTATTTGCTACATACTCTGATCTTTGTTCTCTTCGAAGATAGTTGATGGGTCCTCTTAGCCATCGATAGTGTCCTATTCCAGGGCGAGAAGACCACCCTGTTATTTGATCACTGTTGAGGCCTTCATAACTTCCTTCAAATAATACATTTGAAACACCATCAGGAGTCGTTCCTATCTCCAATAATATCACCAAACATCGAGAATCTCTTCCAAGGTCGTGATACCAAATGCGTTGTATCTCACCATCTATTCGAGGAAGAACATGTCGTTCTTGAGGGTCTTCATCTCGGTTGCGTCGTCTTGAAGGTTGTGACAATCGCAATGTCTCATCCGGTAAGTCAGCAAACGAAGGTTCTTGAGTTGAATCCGCTGGTTGTTGGCTCTCCATCTAATTAGCGTCACAAATGCAAAGAAGTTACAAACAAGGATAGGAAATTGAATGTTATCTTGCCTCAATCTTGTCTCTTTTATAAGAGAGGTTTTCATCTTGGTTTTGATGGATGTCGTTGATGAAAAACTTTGACTTTAGCTGATGCATTTGCTAGATTCCTGGATGGCTCCCATGAGCGCTCACTAATATCATATCCGCGCCAATGAACAAGATATTCCAGCTTATTTCGGCGCCGCCTTGAGTCTAATATCTCTTCCACCTCAAATTCTTCATTATTATCTACTTCTATAGGAGGCGGTGGCATTTGTCTTCTTCTTTGTATATCCACTGTCTTATATGGTTCAAGAAGAGACACGTGGAATACAGGATGGATCTTCATTGACTCCGGTAGATGTAACCGATATGCAACTGGGTTGATCTGTTCAGAAACAGAAAAGGGGCCAAGCCTACGATAGTCCAATTTGTCACAAGGTCGAGTGGTCTTGATATTGCGACGAAGTAGCCATACCTTATCACCCACATTGAGTTGTGGTTGCTCTTTACGATATACATTTGCATTTATCTTTTGTCGTTCTTGAGCTTTCTTCAACTGCGCCTTCATTATTGCATGTAACTCTGACAACCGATTTGCCATATCTTCTGCTGCAGGATTATCAACTTTTGAAAAATCAAAAGTATCAAGTCGTGGATGATAGCCATAATTGGCAAAGAAAGGTGTTTGTTGCGTGGAAGAATGTACCGTATTATTATAAGCAAACTCTGCCAATGGCAGAAGGATTGTCCAATCATCTTGTTGGTAGTTGATGGTACACCTTAAATACTGTTCCAAGACTTGGTTTACGCGCTCTGTTTGTCCATCAGTTTGAGGATGGAAAGTTGAAGATAGCTTTATGTCCACTTTTAAAATCTTGAAAAGAGTCCTCCAGAATCTCGACACAAATTGAGTTCCTCTATCCCATATGATATCTTTAGGTAATCCATGATAGCGATAGATATTATCAATGAAAAGCTTAGCTGTTTCTTCACCTGTGATAGATTTTGTACATGGCATAAAATGTGCCATCTTGGTGAAACGATCTACTATCACAAATATAGAATCATAAGATCTTGAGTTTGGAAGATCTGTGATGAAATCCATAGAAACAGAAGACCATGGTTGTTCTGGTATAGGTAATGGCTGAAGAAGTCCGTAAGGTCGATGTCAAGGAATTTTTGATCTTGAACAAATATCACATGATTGTACAAAGTCTTTGACTGACTTCCACATTTGTGGCCACCAAAAATCTCTTGATATGAGTTCCAAAGTCTTATTATATCCAAAGTGACCTGCTGCTGGAAAGTCATGACGTGCTTGAAGAACACGCAAACGTGCTTTTCTTTCTGGAACATATAGGCGTCCTTCAAAATATAATAGATTATTTTTGAACTCGAACTTAGAAGAATCATGAGACTTGGAAGAATTATTCTCGATATCATGAACAAGAGGGTCTGAGGACATACTGGACTGGATTTGCTTGAGAAAAGTTGAATCAACAGTCAGTGTTGATTTCACTGCTCGGAGATGAAATTGCTCCGGTTTCAAGAGGACCGTTCTTTGTTGCTCAAAAGCTGCATCTCCTTCTTTTGGTGCAAAATAAGAACGTCTAGACAGGGCATCGGACAAACCTTGTTGTTTTCCTGGCCGATAAGTGATAATGAAGTCGAATCTTGACAAAGACATACTCCAACAAGCTTGACGACGATTCAACACGCGTGCTGACATGAAATACTCGAGGTTCTTGTGATCTGTATACACAGTGACTGGACTAGAAGCACCTTCTAGATAATGACGCCATTCTTGAAAAGAATCCACGATTGCAAGAAGTTCTTTATCGTGGATCTCATAATTGATCTCGGCTGCTGAGAATTTTCTTGAATGAAAAGCTATCGGATGAAGTTTGTCATCTGTTCCCATTTGTGATAAAACTGCACCCAAGGCAAAATCCGATGCATCTGTTTCCATAAAAAATACCTTGGAAAAGTCAACACGATATAAGACTGGTGCAGAGACAAACGATGTCTTCAAGGCTTCAAATGCTGCTTCCGCTTCTTGATTCCATTGGAATTTATCTTTACTAGTCAAGCGTGTAAGTGGAGCTGCAACTCGTGAGAAGTCTTTGATGAAGATCCGATAGTAATTGGCAAATCCCAAGAAACATTGGACATCTCTTACAGTCTTTGGAATCTTCCAATCCATGATTGTTTGGACTTTCTTAGAATCCATCATGAGACCATCATTTGAAATGATGTATCCTAAAAAGTCAACTTGAGTAGTGTGAAATACACACTTTTCTATCTTGGCGTACAATCCTGCATCTCTAAGTTTTTGTAATACTTGACGAACATGTATTTCATGTTCTTCAACATTCTTAGAATAAATCAGGATATCGTCTAGGTAGCAGACGACAAAATTGTCTAAGAATTCACGAAATACATCATTCATGAGATGTTGAAAAGCAACTGGTGCATTCGTGAGTCCAAAAGGCATGACATTGTATTCAAAATGCCCGTACCTGGTTCGAAACGCAGTCTTCCATTCATCTCCTTCTTTGATCCGTACTAGATTATATGCTCCTCTTAGATCTATTTTTGTATAGATCTTAGCTTGATTTAACTGGTCAAGGAGTCCTGATATCAAAGGTAATGGATACCTGTTCTTGATTGTGATCTTGTTGAGTCCTCGATAGTCAACACACATTCGTAAAGATCCATCTTTTTTCTTTACGAATAAAATTGGAGCTCCTGCTGGAGATTTTGAATGGCGTATGAAATTCTTCGCTAAATTCTCGTCAATATATGTCTTGAGTTCAGCCAACTCATCTTGCGATAAACTGTAAATTGGTCCAAATGGTGGCTGAGTTCCTTCCTTGAGATCGATTGAACAATCGTATGGGCGATGCTCAGGAAGAGTATCTGCATTCTTTTTCTCAAAAACGTTTTGATAATCTTGATATTGACTTGGAATGCCACTTGAAGTCTTTACGCTTTCAGAAATAGGTGCAGCATAAATAGCAAAAGTTGATCCTTCTTTTGCTGCGTGTATAAATGCTTTTGCACCTATAAGTGCGGGTTTTACTATACTAGACTCATGGTTTTTTACTTGATTAATAGAACTGTTACTAATGCTCTGAGGAAAATCAAGTTTACGAGAAATCCAATCTATTCGAGGATTATACTTTTCTAACCATGATAAGCCTAAAATTATTGGATTAGAGGGAGATCTAATTATATTAAAAATTACGCAACTACTATGACCATTTATTACTACATCTACAGGAAGTGTTTCGTGAGTTACATCTCCAGAAGACAACGGACGACCATCTATGACTTCTACGTGTACAGGTTTAGTTTTTTGTATTAATGATATTCTATGACATCTAGCAAATTCTTCAACTAAAAACCAAGCTGAGGCTCCTGAATCTATCAAGGCAGAGGCTTTGTAATTATTAGGTCCTAAACGCACATCTATTATAAAACAAGGAGATGGTTCTGAGGAGAGGATAGGACCTTCATTAGAAGTTGTACAAGATTCCAGCCGCACGGTCCCTATTGTAGCTGGACGTACTCGTTTTCCGACATACTGTCTTCTTTGACAGTCGTACTCCTCATTTTGTAGTTACGTCGCTTCTTTGGACAATGTTGAGCAGTGTGCTTAGGTTCTCCACAATATAAGCACAATCCTTCTTGTCGACGACGAGACTTTTCTTGCTCAGTAAGAGGTTTGAAACGTACTGCATCAATTTGCATATCCTCTACTTCTGAAGGTATGTGTTGAGGAGACGTCGGTGTTGCCATTGAATTGTAGTAACGTTGAGGCCCACTTGTGCGACTCTCGGATCGAAATTCAAAAAGTCGATTGTCGCACTTCACAGCAAAGTCAATTGCTTGACTCAATGTTTGAGGATCAGGTAAATTGAGCATCAATTTCTTTACCTCATATTGTAATCCGTAGAGAAATTGACTCTCAAGTGCGGCATCATCCCACTTGATATCAGTTGCAAGTTGTCGAAATTGCGAAGCATATAATGTTACTGATCGATTGCCTTGTCGCAAAATACGGATCTTGTTGGTTGCAACACGAATTGCATCATGTTCTCCAAACATGGATCGAAACTCCGCCAAAAAAGCCTCCAGATTATCCAATATTGGATCTCGTCGTTCAAGAAAAGATGAAAACCATGACAATGCTGAACTTGAAAGAAGTGTACCAATGAATCTAACTTGTGATCCTAGAGTTGGATAGCTGTGGGGTTGAAGTTCAATCACTAGTTGGACCTGATTGATGAATCCTCGAAACTTGGATCTGGTACCATCAAACTTCTCGGGCAAGGCAACTCTCGGTTCTCTAACACTCGAAGGGTGTTCCATTCTGGGAGAAGGGACATGGTTTGGTGCAGATGTTGAAGCAGCCTCAATCATCTCTATATCTTCACTTCCTACCATTCTTGTTGCTCCTTGTGGTGGTAAATTGAGTTGATGCATCGCAAGCATTAACTCCCTCAATTGTTCTTGCATCTGTGCCATTGTACTCTTCATTTCAACAAGCTCTGCCATAGTAGCACTTAGAAAAGAGAAGATGTCTAATAACGCTCAAAACAAATAGAAGAGAGGAATTGATAACAAAGAAAATACTAAGAACAATATCAGTTTAAAAGAGGGTAATCCGCAACTTCTAATGCGCTTATGTCTTATCAAGAAAAAGGGGTAATCCACTCTTAATCAAGAAAAGACAAAGCTCTGATATTGTAAGTGTACTCTTGTCAATCTGTCAAGGACAAGAACTCGATGAAAGCTAAAGAGTAAGTGAGACTTTTTTCAAAAAAGAAATAGGACAAAATAGAAATATGTATATTAAGAAAGAAACTGGAATGGCTATTGCCAAAATACAAGAAAACTAGAGACCCTTGAAACTAGACTAGAAGCAAGAAAGGAGTTGACAAGAGTGAAGAAGGCTTCACTCTTGCCTCTATATATACTATCTAACTAGAAGCCACATGGCGATGTTCTATAAGACCTCCAATATATGTTGACTTTCTAGGCCACATGCCTTTGCTTACAAGGCAAGTTTTCTATGGATGGACCACGTAGTTAGCTTGTTCTTTAAGCTTCCAACATGTGTGGCACATGGCTAACTTGTTGACCAAATTTCTAGCCTAAAAGTCAACTATAGACTCCTATAAAGTCAAAGCAGCGTCTATGAAGCTTCTAAGAAGCTTCCCTAGAAGATATTACACAATTAACCTACTTTTATCTACTTTTACATACTTTTATCTATTCATATAGGTAATTATATGTATGTCCGTGACAGGAGGTCAAAAATCATTACATATGTCTTATTGTTCTTGAGATCTTTCAATCTATGATAGTTTCGACCTTCTTTGGATCCATTATAAGACCTTCATTGGAAATGATGTATGCCAAAAAGTCAACTTAAGTATTATAGAATATACACTTTTCCATCTTCTCATATAATCTTGCATCTCTTAGTTTTTTATAACACATGACAAACATGAACTTCATATTCTTCTATATGCTTAGAATAAATTAAAATATTATCTAAATAATAGATGACAAAATCATCAAGAAATTCACAAAAGAAATCATTCATTAGATGTTAAAAAGCAACTAGTATATTCATCAATTCAAAAGGCATGATATTATATTTGAAATGTCCATGCCTAGTTTGAAAAGAAATCTTCTATTTATCTCTTTTTTTGATGTAGATCAAATTATATGCTCTTTATAGATCTATTTTTGTATAAATCTTTGCTTGATTTAATTGATGAAGAAGTTGTGAAATCAAAGATAGAAGATACCTATTCTTGATGGTGATCTTGTTAAGTCCTTGATAATATATACACATTTGCAAAGGTCTATCTTTTTTCTTTACAAATAAGATAGGAGCTTCGATTGGAGATTTTGAATGGTATATAAAGTTTTTAACAAAGTTTTTATCAATGTATTCTTTAAGTGCAACCAACTCATTTTGTGATAGGTTATAGATTGATCCAAATGGTGGTTGAGTTCTTTCTTAGAGACCAATGGATTAATCATAAGGACAATACTTTGGAAGAATATCTGTATTTTTTTTTTCAAAAACATCTTGAAAATCTTGATATTGGTTAGGAATAATACTTGATATCTTCTCATCATGAGCAATGGGCATGGTATATATAACAAAAGATGGCCCTTCATTTGCGGCATGTATGAAATCTTTTGCACTTACAAATAAGAGTTTGGATATACTAAACTTATGGGTTTCTACTTGCCTAGTAGAACCTCGAGCTAAACTATGGAAAAAAATCTAGATTAGAAGAAATATAGTCTATTTGAGGATTACATCTTTCTAACTACAATAATCCTAAAATAATAGAATTAAAAGAGGATTTAATTTTATTAAATATTATTAAACTATTGTAACCACTAGTTGCTACTTCTACAAGAATAATTTTATATATAATATCTTTAGAAGATAATGAATGTCCATCTATTACTTTTACATGTATAAGTTTGTTTTTTTTAATTAAAGATATATCTTTTTTTTTGACAAAGTCTTTATTTATAAAATAGGCTGAGGCTCTTGAATCCAACAAGGCTAAGACTTTATGATTTTTTGGTCCTAAATAGACTTCTATTGTAAAATAAGGTGAAGGACTAGAGAAGAGAATATGACCTTTACTAGATGTTGCACATGATTCTAGCTGAATAATCTCTATTGTACCTAGAAAAACTCATTTTTTAACATATTGTCTTCTTTTGCAATCATATTTTTTATTTTATAATTGTGTTGCTTTTTTGCATAATATTGAGCAGTGTGCTTAGCCTCTCCACAATACAAACATAAGCCCTCTTGATGTTGTCCATTCTTTTTCTATTTTGTGAGACATTTAAAACATATCATATCAATTTTCATTTGTTCTCACTTTGATGAATAAGTTTTTGAAAACTCAAGAGCTGCCATTATTATTTGATTTATTCTTCTTCAAACAAAACTTTATTCTTGACATCTTTTAAATAATCAATTGTCATATATAATGGCTTAAGCAATAAATTATTCTAAAGATTCTACCTTTGACATTATCAATAATAAATCTTTGATATTATTTTGTAATTCATATCAAAATTGATTAATTAGGGCTTTGTCATTCCAATCCACATTACAAGCAAGATTTTGGAATTTAGCAACATATGTGGTCGCTGACCATGATCCTTGCCATAAAGATAAGAGTTTGGTCTCTATTATTTTTTCTTGATCATTTTTTTTAAATGTGGCCATAAATATTTCTAAAAATAAATTCAAATCATAAAGAAGTTAGAAATTTTTTTCATCAAAGATACAAGTCACAAGAGAGCACTTCTAGATAGAAATGCCTCTATAAATCCAACTTGAGTAAATCCATGAAGATATTGGAAGGGATACAATCTTAAATAGAGGTTAATTTGTTGTAAAAATCTTCAAAATTTTGATCTTATTCCATCAAAATTCTCAAGCATACTAATCCTGATTCTTATTATACTTGTAGAAACAAAATTTTTTGAATTTGATTGTGAAGTTGATTTACTTGCTTCTTTCAACTGTACAACTTTTTGATGTAGACTTTGAACTTCTTCTATAGGCATAAAAATAGTACCTTTGTGATTCACATTGGAAATATGTAAAATCTCTACTCTTAAAGTATTGATAAGCTTGTGAAGATCTACAATAGTTATAAATCTATTCTGATTTTTGTTGAGAGTAGCATTCATAATCTTTTCTTCTGTAGATAATTCAAAAAAAAATTCAAAAAATTAAATTAGAAGAAGATAATCTGCAACCTCAAATGCCAAATAAAAATTTCTATGAAAAAGGATAATTAACTCTCTTTTAAGGAAAAAATCAATATTAAAAAATAAGATTGTTTCTTTAAAGGTGGGTAGTCCTTAACCTTCAATATACAACAATAGAAGTGGAGTAATCTATTCACTTTTAAAACAAGACAAAAATAATAAATTAACACTCTTGTCAAATTATCAAGGATAAATTCTTGAGGAAAGAAAATCCTTAATACACTCTTATATCACTAAAAAGAACTAAAAATTCACTCAAAGATGATATAATACTGAACTAGAATGGCTATTACCAAAAACAAGAAGATTAGAAAGTCTTGAAACAAGACTAAGGATTAGAAAGACATCGACAATAGTAAAGAAGGCTTCACTCTTGCCTCCATACATACTCTCTAATTAGGAGCTATGTGGTGATATTCTATAAAACTTCCAATATGTGTTGACTTTGCTAGCCACATGTCTTAACTTGCAAGGCAAGTTATCTATATATGCACCACATAGTTAGCTTGTTTTACAAGTTACTACATAGAGTTAACTTGTTCTATAAGCTACCAACATGTGATTAACTTGTTAGCCAAGTTTTTAACCTACAAACATATCTAAAATCAAAACCACATCTATGAAGCTTCTAAGAAGCTCTTCTAAAAGACTTCATGAAATTAATGTATATTTACCTACTTCTATCTAATCTTATAAATAACTATTAGAATAAATATATATGACTATGACAAAAAATAAGTCTTAAGGAAGTATTACCTATAATAAAAATAAAAGTCTTAGATTCATAAGTCTAGAAGTACTTGTAGGGCTTATGGACAAAAAGATCATTATCAAAGTGATGCAGAATGTCCTAGAACAAATAGCAATGGTATTATAAATACTAAGATTGTTATTATTTTTTAAGCTTGAGACACATCATTTAATTCAAAAACAATGATTGTATTGTTGTACCAATTACGACATTATGTTTGCATTAATAGTACAATGGATATATACATCCAAAGAGATATGAATTAGCTTTTCAATTTTAATGAAAATATAACTATCTAACTCCAAGGCTATCATTGTGGTATTAGCAAATCATGAGGCTCAAGTGAGATACATCTTGCAATTTTAGATCCTATAAGAAAATATATTCATGTGGTTGTAAAGAATGTCCATTGAATTCTTAAAGCTTAAAAATATTCTATTATCAACTGCAACTTTAATTTAGATGTCTATGGAGTCGATTGGATTCTGCCTTCAGGTAACTTACTTACTTAAGGCATGTTAACTAATAAGGCATACTTTATGCCTTGTAAAATTGAAGAAGTTATTATAATTTTTAATTTATCTATTTTAGATCATACATTTATTGAATGACATTAAACATTAATATATGTTTTAATGCATACAATATTAAAGACATAACAAATGAATAGTATTGAAGGATTAAAAATCAAAGGAGAGAAGGATAAAATACCTATATGTGAATCGTATATTATTGGCAAGGTCCATAAGTAGCCTTTTTCACATAAGCATAAATATATAAATGATATTTTAGATGTAATAGTATCTAATCTTGATTATTTCAATACAATTAGCTTTTGAGGTGCAAAATAGTTAGTTATATAGATTAATGAATAATTTAGCTATTATAGCCTTGTATTCCTTTAAATTAAAAACCAAATACATGTTGTTTATAAGACTTGGAAAGTAGAGGCACAAAAGAGAATTAGATGAAAGATAATTTTTTTTTATTGATTAAAAAACTCAATTCTTGAATAATAAGCTTAGCTCTTATTTCAAAGCTAAAGGAATTTGGCACATGATCACTCTTGAGATTACACATGAAATTGTCAATATAACAAAGCATCTAGATGATGCCAAGTTAGATTGTCAATATTAGATGTTTGCAGCAAAATTTGTCATTTGGATTTGTAATTATCTTTCACTTGCAAGATTTAGTGATAAGATACAATACAAAGTTTTTTACAATGAAAAATCTTTTCTTCAAAATATTCATCATTTTGGTTTCTATGCTTGGTATCACATACAAAGGAAAAACATCAGAAGCTTGATACAAAAGAAAAGAAGGATATTTTTGTTAATTATTTAAAAGTAGTAAAAGAATATAAATTTTTTCTATTTTAAGAAAAAAATATTCTTAATTAATTTATGTATTTTTTTTTTTTTTTTTTTTTTTTTTAATGACAAAGATGAGTTACTTGGTGAGTGTTTAATTCTTCAAGAAAAAATTGGAAAATATATGGATCATAGAAATAAACTTGAATTACTAGATTTTCAACATCTAAGTGAATTAGAAATATTCTAACATCAAGCCTCAAGACTACATGTTCATAATGGATTAGATAGAGAAATGGTTGAAGAAGAAGCAAACTTTATACCAACAAAAGTAGTGAAGTTCAATCAACTAAAAGTGGAAGCAACTACTCAAGCTCTACCATGAAGATATTATTATGTAGGCGGCATTGATCCATCAAATATTATAAGTAGTAGTAGGATGAGTTGCATGCCTTGGAAAAAAATATATATATTTGAAGAGACTATAACTTATTGATTGAAATAATGGATGTGATTTATGTTGATGAATATGCAAAACTAGAGATTGTTGAGTAAGCTATAAATTCACCTTTTTGCAAAGAGTGGAGTCATGCCATAAAAAAAGAACTCAATTCTTTAAAAGATTATGGAATATAGAAATTTTTATTTTTATCTAATGATAGGAAGGTTGAAAATTCAAAATAGATTTTAAAGAAAAAACTTGTTAGTGATGGTTCTATTGAGTATTTTAAAACACAATTGGTTGCAAAAGATTTAACTCAAGTGAAAGGCCTTGATTATCAAGATACTTTTGCACCAATTGCTTATCTTGTAATAATTTGTATGTTTATTGTTTGAGCCAAATTTAATACATTTGTCAAAAGTTAGAAGAATTTGAGATGAAAGATGCCAAGGTAGTTGCTACACAAATGATAGAAGGTCATTTTATTAAGTATGAGTTAAATGCAAAAAATATAAAGCTTTATCAAAAGGCTTTAGGTTTGTTATTGTACTTTGTAAATGATACAAGGTATATTACTACATTTGCTTATCAACACTTTGCTCAATATATGGCACATTAAAAGCTCCAAATTTACCACTCATTAAATTGATGTCATACCACAAGTTCAAGAGGTGGAATGGAGGGACTTCCAATTGTGAAATTTTTGAGTTAATTTAAATATGGATGTTTGTAGTTCAATTCAAATCAACACCTTCCAAGCAATGGTTATCGATATTAAATTTAAATGTTAAATAAAATTTATTATGCAAATATAGTAAAAATAATTAATTAAGTTATTACTATTAATTGATCATAAGTATAAAAACTTAAGTTTGAATTAAAAGTTGTTAAAAGTTAAATTAAAAAATTAAAGTTAAAAATTAAATTAAAAATTTAATGTTAAAGTTAAAGTTAAAATTAAAGTTAAATTTAAAATTCAAGTTAAAAGTTAAAATTAAGAGATTAAGTTAAAAGTTCAAATTTAAAAGGTTAAATAAAAAAAGTTAAAATAAAAAATTGAGTTTAAGAGTTAAAATTAAAAATTAAGTTTAAAATTTAAAGTTAAAAGTTAAAGTTAAAATTTAAACTTTAAATTTATTAGCCAAAAGGTGAAATATGGAGATTATAAGTCACTGTAAAGATGATAGTAAAAATAAAGTAAGAGAGGTGAAAGGGAAGGTACCTCGACAATACGCAAGGATTAAAGGCAGCAACCCCCTTCTACTCCAAAATTTGCCAAAATTTGTAATTAGCTTCGATTTGAATGGCTCTTAGCTTGTTACAAGGCTAACTTAAAGACGCTCCTGATCCAATAATTCTTGTTGCAATCTAATCATCCAATTGTGAGAATTCCTCCTTTGAAGTTGAAAAATTCAAATTGCTATGGCGACCAACCCTCTTCATTTAGAAATTCACTAAAAATTCACTAAAAGAAGAGAGAGAGAGGGCTTGGAAAACCAAGCCTCTCTTATATAATTGAGAGGAGACTCATAGAAGGGTGGCTACATCTTCATCCTTGATTTTTAAGATCCCTAATCTAGATCTACGGCCTTCATTCATTTGAGAGCCAATCTTGTTGAAGATGAACAAGTACTTGCTTAATTACAATCACATAGAGATTAAGTATAATATGTTGCTAATAGTAAAAAGACAGCAAAGAGTTAAAGTAAGTTATTGTGGTGGCATCAAAGATTCACTTGGATGAGGTAGAAATGGATGTAATATCAAAAGGATGGAAGTTGCCTCGTTGATGAGCAAACCACCACCTATAAGTAAAGAGTGTTAGAACTAAGAATTATCTTTCTCCACACTTCTCTTAGACTATAATCCTTGCTAATGCTAAGTATTTGTAGCTTTTAGACTTCTTTTCTTCAATAGGTTATGGCCCCACTCACATTTGCTTGAGTGTTTTTTGAAGTTCTTTGAAGTGGTTTTGTAAGTGTAGAGTAGATCAAGTTGTTGTTGCTGATGTTAGGCTTTGGAAGAATCTAAGTTTCAGATTCAGATCTAGATCTAGATCATGGTTTGCTCTTACATGTGGTTAAGAGCATTTTGGTGTGAGTGTCTTGTTTTTCACTTAAAGACAAAGTTTGCATTGTACTTTTGCTGAGATAGATCCTTGGTAATCTAATTTTATGATTTCATGTCCTAAAGTTGCTGATTGTGCTTAAAAGGCCTCTTATGGTGTATAGAGGTGATTTGTGAGCATAAGAAAGATATTATAGTGGCAAATCAGATTTGAGACACTTAGATAAGTCATTAGACTTGTGACAAGTTTTAGAAGTAAAGTTGAGAGATTTTTTGAGAGTTAAAATACTAGTTTATTCACAAAGAAGGATTCTGGGATTTTAAGGCAACAAAACCTTCTTGCTGATTTTTGAGAGCATTAGGACTTCTTCTTATAATTTTTTTTTGATACAACTCTTCCTTAGACATGGCTTTAAGTGAGGGTGAAGGATTAAGAGTTATTGAGAAGTTTAGAGGTAAAAATTTCTACCATTGGAAGGTAGAAATGGAGCTTTTGTTGGCATTTTTGGATCTTTGGAATATTGTAGATGAAAGTGAAGAGGCTCCAAGCAAAGCTGTTGATATGAAGGAGAAGAAGGAGTTCAAACGTCGTGAAAAGGAGGCTTTTGGATTGATTGCAACTAATGTGGATGGAGCCAATTTCTCCCACATTATCTCTTGTAAAGGACTAGTGGAAGCATGGAAGACTCTTTGTAACATCTATGAGAGCAAAAAATTATCCAAAATCATCTACATAAGGAAGAAGTTCTTTACTTGCAAGATCGAAGAAGGTGAAGACCTCATGGCTCATGTCAATAAGGTAAAGGCTCTTGTAAACCAATTAGAAATTGTTGACAAGCCTTTAGAAGAAAGTGATCTTGTCATGACCTTGCTAATGAGCCTTCTTGAATCCTACAACTACCTTATTGTGGCATTGGAGTCCATCAAGCCAAAAGAACTTACAATGGATTATGTGATGGGAAGACTTATCTATGAAGTAACCAAGAAGAAAGAAAATGAGCCTCAAAGTAAAGATTCAGCACTCTACTCACGTCAAGGCAAGGGCAACTATTCAAATCAATAAGGTAATGTCAAATCTTCCTTCATTTGTGACAAAGTAGGCCATTTTGCTTGAAATTGCTGCAAAGGCAAAAAGGTAAAGAAGGAGAATGCAAATAGTGTACAAGATGAGTTTGGAGGAGAAGATTATGCATTCATCGCAACAAATCGGACCTCTATGGCTGCCATGTTAAGATGGATTGTGGATTCAGGTTGTTTCAAGCATATGACACCTTATAAGTATTCATTTGATACTTATGAGGCTATTCCATCATCAAACGTGGTATTGGCAAATAGTGGTATATTGGAATTGGCTCTATTATGGTAGAGGTGGTTGTGAATGGAAAAACCAATAGGATCAAATTCAAAAACGTCCTTCATGTGCCTAAGATGAAGCAAAACCTACTTTCGATGAATAAACTTGTAATAGAAGGTTTTAAAGTTTAATTTGACAAGAATGGATATTTTATAAGAACATTGAGTGGAGACAAGGTCTTCAAAGGCTTGAAAGAAGGAAATTTATACTATCTCATTTGTAAGAAGATGAATGGAGTGAAAGTAGCCACATTTGCTGAGTTTACATCAAACCAAGACAAGTCAAATATATGGCATTGTGATTGTCGTTTTCCTTACTCTAACTAATCTAATCAGAGTAAACATGTATAGGGGGATTCGAACACAGGGAAAGAATACCGCATGAGCTTACTGTCATGGACACAGAATACAGACTTGATATCTACCCAAAAGTTCAAGAAGAACTGGCAAGAACTAGATTAATCAGATGAATACAAGAACAACACCAAAGAGGTGAGCTAGAGCTCCAAGAGATGTGTTGTCGATACTGAAGAACTCTTCAGCCTCGATTCCAATATATACTCCTATTTAGAAAGCTTCTCAAGCAACTTCTATCAACTAAGAAGCTTCTAGAAGGTTCTAGAGACTTGCTTCTAGAAGGTTCTAGAAACTTATCTCTAGAAGGTTCTAAGGACTATATCCCTAACATCTTCTACTAACTAAGAATCTTCTAGAAGGTTCCAGAGACTTACTTCTAGAAGGTTCTAGAAGCTTGTCTCTAGAAGGTTCTAAAAACTTGTCTCTAGAAGGTTCTAAGGACTATGTCCCTAACATCACCCCCTCCTTTAGCTTCGAGGTCTCTGAGAAGCAATGTTGTCAATCAGTACCAACGCAAGAAAATGAAGATCTGTCGCATAACATCTGCTATGAACTCCAACTGTTGTTCACGAGGTAAGTGGTTCATCGGTCCTTGAAGCCAACGGTAGTGGCCCACTCCTTCAACTTCTGACCAAGCATGAACTTCCGTGTCTCCATTGTGAAATTGTCCTGCAAATATGCCTTCTGGTTGACCATCGTAAGCAGGCTCGGACTCAAATACAATCACCAGTGATCGATTACTTGGTATCCTCCGTCGTCGTCGTGGTGCAAGTAGTTCTTCATCTCAAGGTCGCCTTCGTGAACTAGTTGGTTGAGATAATCTGACTGGCATAGTATCTATATCTTGGCTATCCATATCAGAAGACCAAACTATGGCTACTAAAAAAATTCTATTTTATCTTGGAGAAAATAACTACATCAACTACGAATTTTGGTGGTGCTCCCCCCCTTTCCTATATTCTTAGGTGAGCAAGCTTCAGAAAGAAGCTATTGTCGAACCGGCTTAGGTTTATGAGGATGTTGTTGATGAAACTCCTGTACCTTTTGTGGCGCATTGGTGAGATTTTTAGCTGGCTCCCACGTTCGCTCATTAATGTCGTAGCCGCACCAATGAACAAGATACTCCAACTTACCCCACCTTTGCCGAGGATCCAGCACCTTTTCAACCTCGTATTCCTCGTGGTTCTCGATCTCAATACTAGGTGGCGGACATTGCACTCTTCTAGGAAAAGATGACTCTCAATAAGGCTCCAACAAAGAAACATGAAAGACTGGATGTACCTTCATAGAAATTGGTAATTCCAGACGGTACGCCACTAGATTGATTTGCTTTTGGATGATAAATGGTCCCAATCTTCGATAGTCCAACTTATCACGTAGTCGCTTGGTCTTGATATTTCGTCGAAGAAGCCATGCTTTATCTCCAATTTTGAAAGTAGGTGCTTGATTCCGAAATCTATTTGCAGATGCCTTGTAGGATTCTTGAGCGGATTGTAATTGAAGCTTCAACGTATTTTGAAGCTCTGATAGTTGTTTCGCAAATCTTTCAGCTGCTGGATTGTTATTTGTTGATGGACTCAATAAATCAAGCTTTGGATGATACCCATAGTTGGAAAAGAATGGTGTGTATTGAGTCGACGCATGGAGGGTGTTGTTATATGCAAACTCGGCTAGCAACAGATATGTGGTCCAATCGTCTTGTTGATAGTTGATGCTGCATCGTAAGTATTGTTCTAAGACTTGGTTCACCCATTCCGTTTGACTGTCAGTTTGAGGATGAAAGGCCGAAGAAAGCTTGATATCCACCTTCAGTATCTCAAAGAGAGATCTCCAAAACTTTGATACGAACTGGGTTCCTCGATCAGATACGATATCATCTGGTAGTCCATGATATCGATACACATTATCGAGAAAGAGCCTTGCTGTGACTTCACTGGACGATGTCTTCTTGCAAGGGACAAAGTGTGCCATTTTTGTAAGCCGATCTATCACGACAAAGATGCTGTCAAATGAGTTCAATGATGGCAGGTCCGTGATGAAGTCTATGGAAATTGAAGACCATGGTTGACGTGGAATCGACAATGGCTGTAGGAGTCTATAACGGCGATGCCGAGGATTCTTGGATCTTGAACAGATGTTGCATGAGAGGACAAAATCTTTCACATCCTTCCACATTTGGGGCCACCAAAAATCTCGAGAAATAAGCTCCAAGGTCTTGTTGAATCCAAAATATCCCGCAACTAGAAAATCATGGCGAGATTGAAGAACTCGGAGTCGTACTGGTCCTTTTGGGATATACAACCGCTCTTCAAAGTATACAAGATCTCCCTCCACCTTGAACTTGTCGTCATTGGCACGCTGCTTAATATCAATGGCTATTGAATCTTCAATGGTTACGGCACGTACCTGATTCAGGAAGTCATCATCAATTGGCATAATAGTAGCGCAAAGCTGAAATTGCTCTGGCTTCAATAATGTCATACATTGTTGATCAAACGCTGCTTCTCTAGCCTTTGGTACAAGATACGATCTCCTCAATAAGGCATCAGATAGTCCTTGCTGCTTTCCAGGTCGATAAGTGATAATAAAATCGAACCTAGATAGTAACATACTCCATCGAGCTTGACGTCGATTTAGAACTCGAGCCGACAAAAAATACTCCAAATTCTTGTAATCTGTGTATACGGTCACTAGATGTATAGCTCCTTCAAGAAAGTGATGCCATTCTTGGAAAGAATTCACTATAGCAAGAAGTTCCTTATCGTGGATCTCATAATTGATTTCAGCAGCAGAGAACTTTCGAGAATAGAATGCAACTGGATGGAGCTTCTTGTCTTCTCCCATTTGTGAAAGTACAGCTCCCAAAGCAAAATCCGAAGCATCAGTTTCTAAATAGAAGGCCTTTATAAAGTGTGGATGTACCAAGATTGGAGCCGTAGTAAATGCGGTCATCAGGTTTTGAAACGCCTTCTCTGCTAGAGGTCCCCATTCCTGCTTATACTTACATGTCAACCGAGTGAGAGGAGTAGCAACTTGAGAGTAATTCTTAATAAAGATTCGATAGAAGTTGACAAAACCAAGAAAGCATTGTGTCAAGGACAAAGACTCGATGAGGGAAAATATACACAAAAAGGCTATCTCGATATAATAAGTCAAAATATAAACAAGTAGGTATATTAAAAGGAAACTGGAATGGCTATTGCCACAAGACAAGAAACTAAAGACTCTTGAACTTGGATTAGAAGCAAGAAAGGAGTTGACAAGAGTGAAGAAGCCTTCACTCTTGTCTCTATATATACTATCTAACTAGGGGCTACGTGGCAACGTTCTATAGGACCTCCAATATGTGTTGACTTTGTAGGTGTCAAGGACAAGAACTCGATGAAAGCTAAAGAGTAAGTGAGACTTTTCTCAAAAAAGAAATAGGACAAAATAGAAATATGTATATTAAGAAAGAAACTGGAATGGCTATTGCCAAAATACAAGAAAACTAGAGACCCTTGAAACTAGACTAGAAGCAAGAAAGGAGTTGACAAGAGTGAAGAGGGCTTCACTCTTGCCTCTATATATACTATCTAACTAGAAGCCACGTGGCGATATTCTATAAGACCTCCAATATATGTTGACTTTCTAGGCCACATGCCTTTGCTTGCAAGGCAAGTTTTCTATGGATGGACCACGTAGTTAGCTTGTTCTTTAAGCTTCCAACATGCGTGGCACATGGCTAACTTGTTGACCAAGTTTCTAACCTAAAAGTCAACTATAGACTCCTATAAAGTCAAAGCAGCGTCTATGAAGCTTCTAAGAAGCTTCTCTAGAAGATATTATACAATTAATCTACTTTTACATACTTTTATCTATTCATATAGGTAATTATATGTATGTCCGTGACATTACCCCCCCTTCTAGAGATGAGTTCCACGAGGAGCGGTGATTATATATTGAGAAAATCTAATATGCGGCGAATTGTATTTGCTACATACTCTGATCTTTGTTCTCTTCGAAGATAGTTGATGGGTCCTCTTAGCCATCGATAGTGTCCCATTCCAGGGCAAGAAGACCACCCTGTTATTTGATCACTGTTGAGGCCTTCATAACTTCCTTCAAATAATACATTTGAAACACCATCAGGAGTCGTTTCTATCTCCAATAATATCACCAAACATCGAGAATCTCTTCCAAGGTCGTGATACCAAACGCGTTGTATCTCACCATCTATTCGAGGAAGAACATGTCGTTCTTGAGGGTCTTCATCTCGGTTGCGTCGTCTTGAAGGTTGTGACAATCGCAATGTCTCATCCGGTAAGTCAGCAAACGAAGGTTCTTGAGTTGAATCCGCTGGTTGTTGGCTCTCCATCTAATTAGCGTCACAAATGCAAAGAAGTTACAAACAAGGATAGGAAATTGAATGTTATCTTGCCTCAATCTTGTCTCTTTTATAAGAGAGGTTTTCATCTTGGTTTTGATGGATGTCGTTGATGAAAAACTTTGACTTTAGCTGATGCATTTGCTAGATTCCTGGATGGCTCCCATGTGCGCTCACTAATATCATATCCGCACCAATGAACAAGATATTCCAGCTTATTTTGGCGCCGCCTTGAGTCTAATATCTCTTCCACCTCAAATTCTTCATTATGATCTACTTCTATAGGAGGCGGTGGCATTTGTCTTCTTTCTTGTATATCCACTGTCTTATATGGTTCAAGAAGAGACACGTGGAATACAGGATGGATCTTCATTGACTCCGGTAGATGTAACCGATATGCAACTGGGTTGATCTGTTCAGAAACAGAAAAGGGGCCAAACCTACGATAGTCCAATTTGTCACAAGGTCGAGTGGTCTTGATATTGCGACGAAGTAGCCATACCTTATCACCCACATTGAGTTGTGGTTGCTCTTTACGATATACATCTGCATTTATCTTTTGTCGTTCTTGAGCTTTCTTCAACTGCGCCTTCATTATTGCATGTAACTCTGACAACCGATTTGCCATATCTTCTGTTGCAGGATTATCAACTTTTGAAAAATCAAAAGTATCAAGTCGTGGATGATAGCCATAATTGGCAAAGAAAGGTGTTTGTTGCGTGGAAGAATGTACCGTATTATTATAAGCAAACTCTGCCAATGGCAGAAAGTTTGTCCAATCATCTTGTTGGTAGTTGATGGTACACCTTAAATACTGTTCCAAGACTTGGTTTACGCGCTCTGTTTGTCCATCAGTTTGAGGATGGAAAGCTGAAGATAGCTTTATGTCCACTTTTAAAATCTTAAAAAGAGTCCTCCAGAATCTCGACACAAATTGAGTTTCCCTATCCGATATGATATCTTTAGGTAATCCATGATAGCGATAGATATTATCAATGAAAAGCTTAGCTGTTTCTTCACCTGTGATAGATTTTGTACATGGCATAAAATGTGCCATCTTGGTGAAACGATCTACTATCACAAATATAGAATCATAAGATCTTGAGCTTGGAAGAGCTGTGATGAAATCCATAGAAACAGAAGAACATGGTTGTTCTGGTATAGGTAATGGCTGAAGAAGTCCGTAAGGTCGATGTCGAAGAATTTTTGATCTTTAACAAATATCACATGATTGTACAAAGTCTTTGACTGACTTCCACATTTGTGGCCACCAAAAATCTCTTGATATGAGTTCCAGAGTCTTATTATATCCAAAGTGCCTTGCTGCTGGAAAGTCATGACGTGCTTGAAGAACACGCAAACGTGCTTGTCCTTCTAGAACATATAGGCGTCCTTCAAAATATAATAGATTATTCTTGAACTTGAACTTAGAAGAATCATGAGACTTGGAAGAATTATTCTTGATATCATGAACAAGAGGGTCTGAGGACATACTGGACTAGATTTGCTTGAGAAAAGTTGAATCAACAGTCAATGTTGATTTCACTGCTCGGAGATGAAATTGCTCCGGTTTCAAGAGGACCGTTCTTTGTTGCTCAAAAGCTGCATCTCCTTCTTTTGGTGCAAAATAAGAACGTCTAGACAGGGCATCGGACAAACCTTGTTGTTTTCCTCGCCGATAAGTGATAATGAAGTCGAATCTTGACAAAGACATACTCCAACGAGCTTGACGATGATTCAACACGCGTGCTGACATGAAATACTCGAGGTTCTTGTGATCTGTATACACAGTGACTGGACTAGAAGCACCTTCTAGATAATGACGCCATTCTTGAAAAGAATCCACGATTGCAAGAAGTTCTTTATCGTGGATCTCATAATTGATCTCGGCTGCTGAGAATTTTCTTGAATGAAAAGCTATCGGATGAAGTTTGTCATCTGTTCCCATTTGTGATAAAACTGCACCCAAGGCAAAATCCGATGCGTCTGTTTCCATAAAAAATGCCTTGGAAAAGTCAACACGATATAAGACTGGTGCAGAGACAAACGATGTCTTCAAGGCTTCAAATGCTGCTTCCGCTTCTTGATTCCATTGGAATTTATCTTTACTAGTCAAGCGTGTAAGTGGAGCTGCAACTCGTGAGAAGTCTTTGATGAAGATCCGATAGTAATTGGCAAATCCCAAGAAACATTGGACATCTCTCACAGTCTTTGGAATCTTCCAATCCATGATTATTTGGACTTTCTTAGAATCCATCATAAGACCATCATTTGAAATGATGTATCCTAAAAAGTCAACTTGAGTAGTGTGAAATACACACTTTTCCATCTTGGCGTACAATCCTGCATCTCTGAGTTTTTGTAATACTTGACGAACATGTATTTCATGTTCTTCAACATTCTTAGAATAAATCAGGATATCGTCTAGGTAGCAGACGACAAAATTGTCTAAGAATTCACGAAATACATCATTCTTGAGATGTTGAAAAGCAGCTGGTGCATTCGTGAGTCCAAAAGGTATGACATTATATTCAAAATGCCTGTACCTGGTCGAAACGCAGTCTTCCATTCATCTCCTTCTTTGATCCGTACTAGATTATATGCTCCTCTTAGATCTATTTTTGTATAGATCTTAGCTTGATTTAACTGGTCAAGGAGTCCTGATATCAAAGGTAATGGATACCTGTTCTTGATTGTGATCTTGTTGAGTCCTCGATAGTCAACATACATTCGTAAAGATCCATCTTTTTTCTTTACGAATAAAATTGGAGCTCCTGCTGGAGATTTTGAATGGCGTATGAAATTCTTCGCTAAATTCTCGTCAATATATGTCTTGAGTTCAGCCAACTCATCTTGCGATAAACTGTAAATTGGTCCAAATGGTGGCTGAGTTCCTTCCTTGAGATCGATTGAACAATCGTATGGGCGATGCTCAGGAAGAGTATCTGCATTCTTTTTCTCAAAAACGTTTTGATAATCTTGATATTGACTTGGAATGCCACTTGAAGTCTTTACGCTTTCAGAAATAGGTGCAGCATAAATAGCAAAAGTTGATCCTTCTTTTGCTGCGTGTATAAATGCTTTTGCACCTATAGGTGTGAGTTTTACTATACTAGACTCATGGTTTTTTACTTGGTTAATAGAACTGTTACTAATGCTCTGAGGAAAATCAAGTTTACGAGAAATCCAATCTATTCGAGGATTATACTTTTCTAACCATGATAAGCCTAAAATTACTGGATTAGAGGGAGATCTAATTATATTAAAAATTACGCAACTACTATGACCATTTATTACTACATCTACAGGAAGTGTTTCGTGAGTTACATCTCCAGAAGACAACGGACGACCATCTATGACTTCTACGTGTACAGGTTTAGTTTTTTGTATTAATGATATTCTATGACATCTAGCAAATTCTTCATCTAAAAAACAAGATGAGGCTCCTGAATCTACCAAGGCAGAGGCTTTGTAATTATTAGGTCCTAAACGCACATCTATTATAAAACAAGGAGATGGTTTTGAGGAGAGGATAGGACCTTTATTAGAAGTTGTACAAGATTCCAGCCGCACGGTCCCTATTGTAGCTGGACGTACTCGTTTTCTGACATACTGTCTTCTTTGACAGCCGTACTCCTCATTTTGTAGTTACGTCGCTTCTTTGGACAATGTTGAGCAGTGTGCTTAGGTTCTCCACAATATAAGCACAATCCTTCTTGTCGACGACGAGACTTTTCTTGCTCAGTAAGAGGTTTGAAACGTACTGCATCAATTTGCATATCCTCTACTTCTGAAGGTATGTGTTGAGGAGACGTCGGTGTTGCCATTGAATTGTAGTAACGTTGAGGCCCACTTGTGCGACTCTCGGATCGAAATTCAAAAAGTCGATTGTCGCACTTCACAGCAAAGTCAATTGCTTGACTCAATGTTTGAGGATCAGGTAAATTGAGCATCAATTTCTTTACCTCATATTGTAATCCGTAGAGAAATTGACTCTCAAGTGCGGCATCATCCCACTTGATATCAGTTGCAAGTTGTCGAAATTGCGAAGCATATAATGTTACTGATCGATTTCTTTGTCGCAAAATACGGATCTTGTTGGTTGCAACACGAATTGCATCATGTTCTCCAAACATGGATCGAAACTCCGCCAAAAAAGCCTCCAGATTATCCAATATTGGATCTCGTCGTTCAAGAAAAGATGAAAACCATGACAATGCTGAACCTGAAAGAAGTGTACCAATGAATCTAACTTGTGACCCGGGAGTTGGATAGCTCTGGGGTTGAAGTTCAATCACTAGTTGGACCTGATTGATGAATCCTCGAAACTTGGATCTGGTACCATCAAACTTCTCGGGCAAGGCAACTCTCGGTTCTCTAACACTCGAAGGGTGTTCCATTCTGGGAGAAGGGACATGGTTTGGTGCAGATGTTGAAGCAGCCCCAATCATCTCTATATCTTCACTTCCTACCATTCTTGTTGCTCCTTGTGGTGGTAAATTGAGTTGATGCATCGCAAGCATTAACTCCCTCAATTGTTCTTGCATCTGTGCCATTGCACTCTTCATTTCAACAAGCTCTGCCATAGTAGCACTTAGAAAAGAGAAGATGTCTAACAACGCTCAAAACAAATAGAAGAGAGGAATTGATAACAAAGAAAATACTAAGAACAATATCAGTTTAAAAGAGGGTAATCCGCAACTTCTAATGCGCTTATGTCTTATCAAGAAAAAGGGGTAATCCACTCTTAATCAAGAAAAGACAAAGCTCTGATATTGTAAGTGTGCTCTTGTCAATCTGTCAAGGACAAGAACTCGATGAAAGCTAAAGAGTAAGTGAGACTTTTTTCAAAAAAGAAATAGGACAAAATAGAAATATGTATATTAAGAAAGAAACTGGAATGGCTATTGCCAAAATACAAGAAAACTAGAGACCCTTGAAACTAGACTAGAAGCAAGAAAGGAGTTGACAAGAGTGAAGAGGGCTTCACTCTTGCCTCTATATATACTATCTAACTAGAAGCCACGTGGCGATGTTCTATAAGACCTCCAATATATGTTGACTTTCTAGGCCACATGCCTTTGCTTGCAAGGCAAGTTTTCTATGGATGGACCACGTAGTTAGCTTGTTCTTTAAGCTTCCAACATGCGTGGCACATGGCTAATTTGTTGACCAAGTTTCTAACCTAAAAGTCAACTATAGACTCCTATAAAGTCAAAGCAGCGTCTATAAAGCTTCTAAGAAGCTTCTCTAGATGATATTACACAATTAACCTACTTTTATATACTTTTATCTATTCATATAGGTAATTATATGTATGTCCGCGACAGTAGGATACATGCCTTGATTTACAAGGCAAGTTTTTCTACATGTGGGCCACATAGTTAGCTTGATCTTTAAGCTAACAACATGTGTGGCACATGGCCAACTTGTTGACCACGTTTCTAATCCAATAAGTCAATTAAAGACACCTATGAAGTCAAAGCAGTATCTAGGAAGTTTCTAGGAAGCTTCTATATTAAATATTATAGAATTAACTTACTTTTATCTACTTTTACTTACTTCTACCTATTTCTATATATAATTATTAGCTTACATGATTATGGCCGTGACATTACCCCCCCTTCTAGAGACGAGTTCCACAAAGAGCGGCCATCATATGTTGAGGAAATCTATGATGCGACGAATTATATTCGCCATATACTCTGATCTCTGTTTTCTTCGAAGATGATTGATAGGGCCTCTCAACCATCGATAGTGTCTCATACCAAGGCGGGAAGACCACCCAGTTATTTGATCATTGTTGAGGCCTTCGTAATTTCCTTCGAATAGAATATTTGGAACACCATCAGGAGTTGTTCCTACCTCTAGCAAAATCACCAAACATTGGGAGTCCCTTTCCAAATCGTGATTCCAAACGCGTTGTATCTCACCATCTATTCGAGGAAGAACATGTCGTTCTTGAAGATCTTCATCTCGATTGCGTCGTCTTGAAGGTTGTGACAATCGTAATGTCTCGTCCGGCAAGTCAACAAACAAAGGTTCTTGAGTTGAATCCGCTGGTTGTTGACTCTCCATCTAATTAGTATCACAAATATAAAGAAGTTACAAACAAGGATAAGAAATTGAATGTTATCTTGCCTCAATCTTGTCTCTTTTATAAGAGAGATTTTCATCTTGGTTTTGATGGATGTCGTTGATGAAAAACTTTGACTTTAGCTGATGCATTTACTAGATTCCTGGATGGCTCCCATGTGCGTTCACTAATATCATATCCGCGCTAATGAACAAGATATTCCAACTTATTTCGGCGTCGCCTTGAGTCTAATATCTCTTCTACCTCAAATTCTTCATTATTATCTACTTCTATAGGAGGCGGTGGCATTAATCTTTGTGATTTCTCGTTTTACTTATTCCGGAAGAAACTTCCCAGAATAAATCCATATAGGGGAATTCGAACACGGGGAGTGACTAGTTGCTTGAGCGTTCACGTTAGGGTCACACAATTAATTACCTCCAATGTATCATTACTATTTCCATTGTCTAAGCACATAGGAAAACGATAATCTCTCCTTTCACCTTATCACTCTCTTCCTTGCAACAATTCAGTCATACCAATAACTGTTATTTCCACCAATATATCTTCACTCTTATAATCTCCAACTGTAATACCTCAACATCACAGCTTCAGCACACAATTACCCTCATTCCAATTACTGGAATTCTTCACACAGAACTACCATTCATATTACAATGTTTTACACAACCACAGATTCACTCTTTCTGCTGAACTAAATTCAGATTTCAGCATTCAATCTCTCTTCTTCTCATTCAATAACATATAATTCCATTCACACTTTCATTCCATGATTCACTTCACAATATTCAAAAACTCTCAATACTCTTATTTCAAAGAACATAACAACAAAAGAAAAGAGATAGCACCAAGCTTACCCCGGTTCACACTATCACAGTAATGGCGGTTTCTTCCTCTTTCTCATCCTCCTTATCCTATCACAAGATACCAACTGCTACATCTCTAATGAAAACTGCTTTTCCTAACTATTCATCCATTTTAACTACTGAACTACCTTTCTAACAGTCATCTATCCCTGTTTACACTATAAACTAAGTATCTACAAATCAGCAAATAACTACTTATTCTACATAGTCCCACTCCTAACTGTGCAGCGTCCTCGCAAACAACCAGTTTGAAATTGAACTGGTGACTCCTTAGCATTTCCCATACTCATTGCTACTGATTACAATTCTAAAGTCACTTCTTCGTCTTCCCCGTCTGATACATTTATTGGGACTATGTTCAATCTGGCCATTAAATCTTCATTAAGTGCTCCCAATTCACGAACTTGACTTTCCAATTGCAGAATTCGGGTGTCTTTCGCCTCTAATTGGTATTGTTGTT
The DNA here is from genome assembly GCF_059467195.1 of Physcomitrium patens. Lineage (NCBI taxonomy): Eukaryota > Viridiplantae > Streptophyta > Bryopsida > Funariales > Funariaceae > Physcomitrium > Physcomitrium patens. The sequence continues at coordinate 9,256,833 of NC_143416.1, read as the reverse complement.
GCTTCACCTTCTGTTCCAATTCGCCAATTGAACCTTCAATTGACCCTTGTGGCCGTCGAACGCTGACCAATTCTTCCTCCAATTTCTTTGCAACCTCCTTCAGAGTGTTGATCTCCCCTTGCATTTCCTCTGTTTTCACTCTAAGTTGGTCACTCATCGTCTTCTTTTCCTGTTCCAAAGTTGCCATCTTCGTCTGGTTCAATTCCAATTGTTGCTTCATTTTCTCAACTTCCAGTTTCGATTGATTGAGAAAATTGGAGAGTTCTTGTTTCTGATGCGCCATTCCGTGGTGAAGGCACTCTCTTTCCTTTTCCCACGCTTGCTGTTTTACTCCAAGGGCATGTTCCAGTCTCGAATTGGCTTCTTTGGTGGCCCTATTCACCCGATCTTGTTCCAACAATTTTTGACGTTGTTCTGCCATTTCCCTCTTACACCACCAATTGCTGCTTAAAATTCGTGTGATCAACCAATTCATTTGCCGTCTGCTGCAATTGGGATAATTATACCAAAAATCGCTCTTTCACATTGTTCTCCTCTGGTGTTCGATGTTGAATGTCCACTGGCCTATTTTCTCGCTGAGCCATTGGACCCCTCTCCCGAACACTGATTGGTTCTCCGGCCTGCTGGCTTGTTTCTCCTGGTCCCCATGGAAGTGCGAATAAATTACTCCTCGGTTTTGGTAGTACTGGAGCTGCTATCGTCTTCCCTTTCTCCGACAATGGTTGACTCAACTCATAAACAATTGCAGACTGTATATAGTTGGAACACAAAAGCGTTACAATTCTACCCGACTTGCGATTGTAACTCAACTCTGCATGAATTCTGGTGGCCACGTACGCTGCCCAATTGAACACCATACCCTCAAAGGAGCCTATTATCGCATATAATAATCATTTAGCCATATACGTCGTATGTCTATTTAATCCCAACCTCTTCTGAACGAAGCGCATCGACTCCATCAATTCTGGTGTAAGTGCATCCGCCGTCCGCCATCCTTGATTCCTTTCTAGCGACATCATACCTCCTTTAAAATAACTCCCCGGATTGAAGTCTGAAGACTCTTCTGCGCCAACCGCTAACTCTCCTATTGGTAACTGTAATGCCTTATGCAAGGTATTCTCATCAATTCCCAAAGTCCTCCCTTTTACAACACTCGAACCATCCTCAGGATCATAGTTCGTCAAGTATTCTTCCAATAGTTCTACATCGATTGATGGTAAATTGTCTGCCGCTCTCAAAAAAGGATAAAGCTGCGTACTTCTAAAGTCCTTCTGCCGCGTTGCATTCCAGCAAATTTCTAACCGCATGGGTTCCATATTTGTGAGTATACAAAGAGAAAGCTCATCCATATTACTCCTTGACCTCACCCTTCTACCCTCTTCCTCCTTCTCCGAGGCTCTCTTCACCTTCTCCCTTGACATTATAAATCTCTGCACATTCGCACTAATACTATGATTTACCGTGAACTCTCCACTAACAAACTATGCTTCAACAATTCTAGACAAAATACTGAAGACAGCTACACAGAGTACCCCTCTCCTAACTGTTTACCCAGTTATGAAACAAGAATCCCTAATCTTGATTGCTGATGTTCTAATACACTAATCAACCGTCGTCATTTGCCTCCGATTAGACACTTATGATGGCAGGCAAGTCATCATGAATGGCACGTCTGCCCCCTCCAATCTTGATAAACCCGCCCCCGGGTTTATGTGTAATACAGGCGTAGTCGGTTTCCATTGATACGAGTTGTGAATTTGGTTCCCGTGAAATCTTCCAATTGGACGGAACTATTGGGAAAAACGGCCAATACGCGATAGGGTCCATGCCACCGAATTTGAAATTTTCTCGGAAAATTGTGAAAACGGCTGTCGTACAGCAGGACAAGATCATTGGACATAAATGATTTTGTGCCGAGTTTACTATTGTAATAATTCTTCCGGCGGTGCTGAATAGCTTCCATGGTCATCAAAGCCGAAGCCCTAATCTCGTCCAATTTTTCCAATTCTGTTAATCGATATTGGAGAGATTCTTTGTTACCCAACCGTTCTTCCAATGCAATTCTTAAACTGGGAACCTCCAATTCTATTGGTAAGATGGCCTCCTGCCGGTATATCAATTGAAAAGGTGTGGAATTGGTCGTTACTTTATACGCAGTTCGATATGCCCACAATGCTGCAAATAATTTAGTATCCCAGTCGGTTCCCGCTCCTCAAATAGTCTTTGTTAAGATTTTACAAAGGATACCGTTGGTCTTTTTGGTCTGCCCATTGGCACGTGGATGATAAGGGGTAGTTTTTCGATGTTTGATCTCATACTTCATTGTCAATGCTTCAATGGTTGCATTAATAAAATGGGTTCCTCGATCACTAACCAATTCTTTCCGACTACCAAAACGAGTGATAATGTTCTAATATAAAAATGTTGCTACAGTAGTGGCATTATCAGTTTTTGTTGCCGTAGCCTCCGCCCATTTGGTGACATAATCGGTGGCTACTAAAATATAACGTTTCTGTCCATTCCGAGAAGCAGGTGCAATTGGTCCGACGAAATCAATACCCCATTTTTCGAATGGTGCCTGCGCCAAAACTGGTACCAAGGGCATGGCAGAAGTTCCAGTAGGTCGACCAATTCGTTGACAAGGGTCACAACGACGAACATATTTGTGAGCATCCGAAAACATTGTTGGCCACCAATAACCAGCCATTAAAGCTTTACGTGCGGTGCTATCACCCACAAAATGTCCTCCACAGCTATCCAAATGACATCCTTCCAATATGGTACACACTTCACTTGGAAATACGCAACATCGTAAAATACCATCCCGTCCTTGTTTGTATAATGCGGCTCCAATCATGGTATACGGTGCACTTCTTATAATCAGACGCTTCTTTAATTTTTTATTATAAGAAATTAGAAAAGTCTGAAATGTGAGATATTGGATCAGGTCACTATATTCGGGTGTAATAACCTCCACAGCGAATAATTGTGCATCCGGAAGGGCGTCGTTTATCGGCTCATTACCCAGTATATTCGATAAACAGGACAAGTGATCTGCATTGGCATGTGTCTTGCCAGGGCGAACATTAATTGTAAAATTGAATTCCTGGAGAAGTAACACCCAGCGAGCAATTCGTCCGCTCAATTGGGATTTATTTATCATATACTTAAGCGCATCATGATCAACGTGGAACACAAGCGGGTAGCCCAGTAGATAATGGCAGAATTTCTGTACAGAATAAATCATGCCGAGGGCTTCTTGCTCGGTAGTATTATAATTGCATTCGGCCATAACCAATTGTCGACTCGCAAAATATGTTGGATGATCACGGTTATTGTCATCCTTTTGACTCAATATTGATCCAATCGCGACGTTGGATGCATCGACATAAACCTGAAATGGTTTCGTCCAGCATGAGACAACCAGTATTGGTGCAGACACCAATTTTTGCTTTAAGGCCTCAAAGACAACATTGCATTCTGCCGTCCATACGGGACTAGATCCATCCAATAGTGGTTTTTTTAGCAAATTTGTCAATGGCTGACAAAGTATCGCAAAGGAGTGAATAAAACGCCGATAATAGCTGACATGGCCCACAAAGCCACGTACTCCTGACATTGTTTCTGGCTTTGGTAAAGCCAATATTCGAGTTACTTTATCTGGGTCCATAGCAATACCGCGGCTGGACACTATGTGGCCTAAGAGTCTTCCAGAGGGGACCCCAAATTGACACTTCTCTGAATTCAATGATATACCGTACTTATCGCATTGGTCCAGACATCGTCCCAGGCAGTTCAAATGATCGGCTATCGTACTGAACGTGCAAAAATCATCTAAGAATATTTCCATTGACACTCGTAAATAATCTTGAAAGGCCTGTGTCATCACTCTTTGAAATGTGGCTGGTGCATTGCATAATCCAAATGGCATCACTTTGTATGCAAATGTACCCCAATCTGTCTTAAAGGTCGTCTTGAGCTGGTCTTCCTTGGCAATTTTTACTTGATTGTAACCCGAAAAACCATCCATAAATGAATAACATTCGTGTCCTGCTACGGCATCCAATATACTGTGTGTAAAAGGTAGAGAAAAATAGTCCTTCTTGGTAGCAGTATTGAGTTTTCAAAAATCTTGACAGATTCTAATCTTGCCATTTTTCTTAGGTACCATTACCATTGGTGAGACCCATTCGCTATACGGAACCGGATAAATGAAACCCACGCACAATAATTTGTCCAATTCCTCTTTTACCATCAAAGAATATTTTGGGTTGAGACGGTGTTGTCTTTGACGAACTGGTGTAGCATCCGGAACCAATGTAATACGATGTTCACACACCATTTCTGGAATACCCTTCAGATCTGCATACGTCTAAGCAAAGGACAATTTATGCCGGAGGAAGAATGCTTTCCACTGACTCAATTCGTTACCTTGAATACCTTTGTATATCTTTATATTCTGGGGCGCGTCAGGAGTGCTTAAGTTCAGAGTCTGGAAAACAGGTTCTTCTACAGCCGCCGATTTAAAATCGCCTGTTGGCCCGTCGTCGTGCGAAGGAGACTGCAACTGCTGGTGACTCATGTCTGACCGCATTGCACTCACATGATTGACATCATATCGGGTCATCCATTTGGTAATAACATGATCCGAGTTAGAGGCATCCTCCTGATGGAGTAAATATTTGCCGGGGCCACCACATTGGTAGACTCCTCCCTTGGTTGTAGAAGGGATTTGACCTACTCCAAATTGCGGTGAAACTATAGCATCGTCATCTTCTTCAATCGAGTGACTCTCGTTATCCGATGTAAATTTTGATTCGGGCAATTGGGTTTCTCCGTGATATTGTACCGGGTACATTTGTAGAACAATCTGGTCACTGCCTTTTCCAATTGTCAATGTGTTGCGGCCCCAGTCGTTCTTAGCCTTGGCTTGATATAACCAAGGTCTGCCCAATAAAATGGAATACGATAACGTAGAACTCTGTAACCTAAATACAACATAATTAATTTTGTATGTCAATCCCACGATTACAGTGGCAATATCGCGTAAGATTCCCATCGGCTTAACCCGACTATGATTTGCCATTCGTAAAACTAATGTCGTAGGGAGCAATTGCTTTAGATCCAAGTCTTCCATTGTATCAGCATTCATTAAATTCACACTGGAGCCACCATCGACTTGTACCCCTGGAATTAAAACTCCATCAATTGATACATCGATTGTTGGTGCTCCCGGATCTAGGTTTAAGCTAACTTCATGTATTTCTCTAGTGCGAGATCTCCGCCGTATAAACGCTGAATTCAATGTTGATCGACATTCCGATGCTACAGCCAAAAGTTGCTTCATTGTAGTTGAAGGCTGGATAACATCCAAATCCTTCAAAATGTCGTAGGGTTGCATATTGAGAGTAACTCCCAATGCTCTTTTGCATTTCATTGGTTTCGTTTTGACTTTATTCGGTAGCAATTCCTTCCTCTTAGTCAACTCTTTGATCACTAAAGGTTCCTTCAATGGGTACGAGCTTATATTGGGTTGTGCGGATATTGGGACGTGGTCATTTGGAATTGATCTTGATGTCCCTAAAAAATTGGCACGTGAAACTGAAGTGGGTTCCTCGTCTTGTTGAGGGCTCAATACTGGTATACGTCCCAATACTGATATTGGTTCAGTCCGCCTCTTGGACGGCGCTACTGTTGTTACTTCGATTGGGTCATCCAGGTCCTGAATTGGATTCTTGCCTTTTTGTTGGCCCCTGGTAAGCACTGCGTTCACCACCTCGATGCGATGTACTGGTGAGTCCCGTTGAAAAGGACCTTTGTCCTCCGCCGGTTGGCTTGTTTGCATCTGCTGGTCCCGATTATTATAATTAAAAGCCGCATTGCACTGCTGATAAGTATAACCAGACTGCTTACAATTTCCACATATTGGGGCATAATCATCACTTGCTCTTGGATTAGGACATTCACTCGCATAATGTCCGATTTGTCTGCACCGATAGCAACGAAGTGGTCTTCTGCCAGCTCCTTCAGGGATATTGGGTGTCTCTACTGGTATATAACGGCTCGGTCTATTCCATGTCGGTTGAGTAAAGGATCCTGGTTGACCCATTGGTACTGTAGATTCTGGCATTGGCTTCTGCATGGGTGAATATTCATGATATTCTTGCTGATTCACCCCCAAGCCATGGGTATTGGATATACCTTCTTGGTAAAATTTAGAGTTTTGGAAATTGGAATAATTCCTGTTTTGTCTATTCGCTCGATTTTCATTCCAGCCGAACCTATTATTCGTTTGTACTTGATTTACATCCTACGAAGTTGGTTGACTCATGGTCTGTTGTCCGACTTGTTGTTGTTTCCTTAAGTTCCAACAATTGGCAGTGGTATGCTTACCCCCACAAAAGGTACATTGAACCATCATTTGGGGTGGTGAAGAACATTCGGTTACCAAATGACCTTGTCCCTTACAATTGCTACACCAAACATTGGGTCGCATATTGGTCGATTTATGCCTTTTCTCTTTATCCTTGGCCAGATTCACAGCCAATTCATCCATTTTCTTCGTTAATGTTAACAGCAATGACTCATTGGGATCCCTTGATACCAATTCATTGGTCAATTCCTTCGTAGGTATTGGTTTTTGATACGCGGAATAAGGCACATACGGTTGTGACGATGATGGTAGTACAGCCTGCAATGGAACGGCATTCACTATTCCCTATGGAATTGTACCATAATCACTTCTTCCTGGATAACTTTCCGATGCGTCATTCCAATTTGTCATTTGATAACCGCCTTGCGATGGAATCATTGTGGCGCCAACGGTTAAGTGCTGGTCGTAATGACATTCCTCCCATACTTTTGCTCGCTCAAGAGATGCTGCAATGGTAGCTGATTGGGCCTCTTTTACAAACATCTTCAATTCTGGTGGGTGTAATCCATTAACCAATATGGACAACACAAACGATTCTGGCATTTGGTTATTTGGCCATTTCCGAAGTATATTTGCTACACGACCATAATATGACTGTACCGCTTCCCCTGGTACCATTCTGCTGTTCATTAATCTTTCTCAAAGACATTCTTCAAAACCAATTGGTCGGAAATGGGCTAAAAATGTCGTTTTCAATGCCTCCCAATTAATAAATTGACCTGCAGGTTGGCGGTTATACCACTCAAACGCTGTGTCTTTTAGTGTCGTTGGCAACCATCTCAGCCAAATGTCTTCTGTCCTTCCATTATTGGCTACACATGCCGTCAAGAATTGAGACAAATGTTGATCTGGGTCCGCACCTGGCAAACCACGGAAAGTAGGTAATGGTGCGACGCTAGTCGTATGATCGCCCAAGGTACCCATTTGAACTGCAATCGGAACGGCTGGTCCTCTTGCCGCCATTAAATTTTTTGTTCCTCTGAAATTTATTTTAAAATAATCTCTGCTTTCCCTTACTCTAATTATTGAGCTCTCAACGGTCCTTGCTTTACTGTTATTTCCCGCAAATAGTTTTATTGGTTGACTTGCAGGTGAAAACGTCAGATTTTGAAATACAATATAGCTGCCTTTATTGGTGACCAATTCATGCCAATCTGCAGAGCTCCTATTGCTCGTTTCAGCGGTACCCCCTACTGGAAAATTACTTAATGGAGTACCAAATACTTCTATGCCTCCTTTTCTTTCAGTTAACGGCCTCAAGATTTCCACTGGAATGTTGACAAAATTTCCTGCGAGTGCTCTTGGCAGTTTTTCTAACGGTACATAAGACTGCAGAATTAACAGTCTGTCCGGTTCTTGATATGTTCGGATGCGCCGACAAGCTTGCAACCATGGTTTAATCCAATTCTATCGATGCTTCTTTTTAAGATTACGTTCTTGCTCCTCTCTACGCAAGTTCCTTCCTTGCGCTCTTCCTTGTCTTTCTCTCAACTGATTTATTTTCCTCGATGCAATGCTCTCGTTCTTATTAACCATAATCTTGCTTCAAACACTACTGAAATCGTCTTCCATTGCCCATTTTCTCACACGTTTGTAATTAATTCCTAACGCTCAAAGCTATTATCACTCCCCGGAAGCGGAGCCAAAATGTGATTCCTCGTTTTACTTATTCCGGAAGAAACTTCCCAGAATAAACCCATATAGGGGAATTCGAACACGGGGAGTGACTAGTTGCTTGAGCGTTCACGTTAAGGTCACACAATTAATTACCTCCAATGTATCATCACTATTTCCATTGTCTAAGCACATAGGAAAACGATAATCTCTCCTTTCACCTTATCACTCTCTTCCTTGCAACAATTCAGTCATACCAATAACTGTTATTTCCACCAATATATCTTCACTCTTATAATCTCCAACTGTAATACCTCAACATCACAGCTTCAGCACACAATTACCCTCATTCCAATTACTGGAATTCTTCACACAGAACTACCATTCACATTACAATGTTTCACACAACCACAGATTCACTCTTTCTGCTGAACTACATTCAGATTTCAGCATTCAATCTCTCTTCTTCTCATTCAATAACATATAATTCCATTCACACTTTCATTCCATGATTCACTTCACAATATTCAAAAACTCTCAATACTCTTATTTCAAAGAACATAACAACAAAAGAAAAGAGGTAGCACTTAGCTTACCCCGGTTCACACTATCATAGTAATGGCGGTTTCTTCTTCTCTCTCATCCTCCTTATCCTACCACAAGATACCAACTACTACATCTCTAATGAAAACTGCTTTTCCTAACTATTCATCCATTTTAACTACTGAACTACCTTTCTAACAGTCATTTATCCCTGTTTATACTATAAACTAAGTATCTACAAATCAGCAAATAACTACTTATTCTACAGTCTTCTTCCTTTTATATCCACTGTTTTATATGGTTCAAGAAGAGACACGTGGAATACAGGATGGATCTTCATTGACTCCGGTAGATATAACCGATATGCAACTGGGTTGATCTATTCCGAAACAGAAAAATGGCCAAGCCTACGATAGTCCAACTTGTCACAAGGTCGAGTAGTCTTGATATTGCGATGAAGTAGCCATACCTTATCACCCACGTTGAGTTGTGGTTGCTCCTTATGATATAGATCTGTGTTTATCTTTTGTCGTTTTTGAGCTTCCTTCAATTGCGTCTTCATTATTGCATGTAACTCTGACAACTGATTTGCCATATCTTCTGCTGCACGATTATCAACTTTTGAAAAATCAAAAGTATCAAGTCATAGATGATAGCCATAATTGGCAAAGAAAGGTGTTTATTGCGTGGAAGAATGTACCGTATTATTATAAGCAAACTCTGCCAATGGCAGAAGGGTTGTTCAATCATCTTGTTGGTAGTTGATAGTACACCTTAAATATTGCTCCAAGACTTGGTTTACGCACTCTGTTTGTCCATCTGTTTGAGGATGGAAAGCCGAAGATAGCTTTATGTCCACTTTTAAAATCTTGAAAAGGGTCCTCCAAAATCTTGACACAAATTGAGTTCTCCTATCCGATATGATATCTTTAGGTAATCCATGATAGCGATAGATATTATCAATGAAAAGCTTAGCTGTTTCTTCAGCTGTGATAGATTTTGTACATGGCACAAAATGTGCCATCTTGGTGAAACGATCTACTATCACAAATATAGAATCATAAGATCTTGAGCTTGGAAGATCTGTGATGAAATCCATAGAAACAGAAGACCATGATTGCTCTGGTATAGGTAATGGCTGAAGAAGTCCATAAGGTCGATGACGAGGAATTTTTGATCTTGAACAAATATCACATGATTGTACAAAGTCTTTGACTGACTTCCACATTTGTGGCCACCAAAAATCTCTTGATATGAGTTTAAAAGTCTTATTATATCCAAAGAACCCTGCTGCTGAAAAGTCATGACGTGCTTGAAGAACACGTAAACGTGCTTGTCCTTCTGGAACATATAGGAGTCCTTCAAAATATAATAGATTATTCTTGAACTTGAACTTAGAAGGATCATGAGACTTGAAAGAATTATTCTCGATATCATGAACAAGAGGGTCTGAGGACATACTGGACTGGATTTGCTTGAGAAAAGTTGAATCAACAATCAATGTTGATTTCATTGCTCGGAGATGAAATTACTCCGGTTTCAAGAGGACCATTCTTTGTTGCTCAAAAGCTGCATCTCCTTCTTTTGGTGCAAAATAAGAACGTCTAGATAGGACATCAGACAAACCTTATTGTTTTCCTGGCCGATAAGTGATAATGAACTCGAATCTTGACAAAGACATACTCCAACGAGCTTGACTATGATTCAATACGCGTGCTGATATAAAATACTCGAGGTTCTTGTAATCTATATACACAGTGACTGGACTAGAAGTGCCTTCTAGATAATGACGCCATTCCTGAAAGGAATCCACGATCGCAAGAAGTTCTTTATCGTGGATCTCATAATTGATCTCGGCTGCTGAAAATTTTCTTGAATGAAAAGCTATCGGATGAAGTTTGTCATCTGATCCCATTTGTGATAAAACTGCACCCAAGGCAAAATCTGATGCATCTGTTTCCATAAAAAATGCCTTAGAAAAGTCAACACGATATAAGACTGGTGCAGAGACAAACGATGTCTTTAAGGCTTCAAATGCTGCTTCCGCTTCTTGATTCCATTGGAATTTATCTTTACTAGTCAAGCGTGTAAGTGGAGCTGCAACTCGTGATAAATCTTTGATGAAGATCCGATAGTAATTGGCAAATCCCAAGAAACATTGGACATCTCTTACTGTCCTTGGAAGGCGTACAATCTTGCATCTCTAAGTTTTTGTAATACTTGACGAACTTGTATTTCATCTTCTTTGACGTTCTTAGAATAGATCAGGATATCGTCTAGATAGTAGACGATAAAATTGTCTAAGAATTCACGAAAAACATCATTCATGAGATGTTGAAAAGCAGCTGGTGCATTCGTGAGTCCAAAAGGCATGACATTATATTCAAAATGTCCATACCTGGTTCGAAACGCAGTCTTCCATTTATCTCTTTCTTTGATCCGTACTAGATTATATGCTCCTCTTAGATCTATTTTTGTATAGATCATAGCTTGATTCAACTGGTCAAGGAGTCCTGATATCAAAGGTAATGGATACCTGTTCTTGATTGTGATCTTGTTGAGTCCTCGATAATCAACACACATTCGTAAAGATCCATCTTTTTTCTTTACGAATAGAATTGGAGCTCCTGCTGGAGATTTTGAATGGCGTATGAAATTCTTCGCTAAATTCTCATCAATATATGTCTTGAGTTCAGCCATTTCATCTTGCGATAAACTGTAAATTGGTCCAAATGGTGGCTGAGTTCCTTCCTTGAGGTCGATTGAACAATCATATGGGCGATACTCAGGAAGAATATCTGCATTTTTTTTCTCAAAAACGTCTTGATACTCCTGATATTGACTTGGAATGCCACTTGAAGTATTTACGTTTTCAAAAATAGGTGCAGCATAAATAGCAAAAGTTGATCCTTCTTTTGTTGCCTGTATAAATGCTTTTGCACCTATTAGTATGGATTTTACTATATTAGACTTATAATTTTTTACTTGGTTGGTAGAACTATTAATAATGCTCTGGAAAAAGTCAAGTTTACGCGAATTTCAATCTATTCGAGGGTTATATTTTTCTAGCCAGGATAAACCTAAAATAACTGGATTGGACGGGGATTTAATTATGTTAAAAGCTATGTAGCTATCATGACCGTCTATTGTTACTTTTATAGGATGAGTTTCATGAGTGACATCTCCAGAAGACAAGGGACGACCATCTATGACTTCTACATGTACTGGTTTAGGTTTTTGTACATAGGGTATTTTACGACTTTTAACAAATTGTTCATCTAAAAAACATGCTGAGGCTCCCGAATCTAATAAAGCAGAGGCTTTGTAATTCTTAGGTCCTAAATATAAGTCTATTATAAAACAAGGAGAGGGTTCTGAGGAGAGGATAGGACCTTCATTAAGAATTGTACAAGGTTCCATCTGCACGGTCCCTATTGTAGCTGGACGAATCCGTTTTCCGACATGTTGTCTTCTTTGACCATCGTACCCCTCATTTTATAGTTGCGTCGTTTCTTTGGACAATGTTGAGCAGTGTGCTTAGGTTCTCTGCAATATAAACATAATCCTTCTTGACGACGACGAATCTTTTCTTGCTCAGTTAGAGGTTTAAAACGTACCGCGTCAATTTGCATGTCTTCTACTTCCGAATGTACGTTTGGTAAAGATGTTGATGTTGCCATTGAGTAATAACGTTGAGGTTCCCGTGAATGATTTTCGGATCGAAATTCAAAAAGTCGATTATCACATTTTACCGCAAAATCGATTGCTTGACTCAAAGTTTGAGGATCAGGTAAGTTGAGCATCAATTTCTTTACTTCATATTGCAATCCATAAAGAAATTGACTGATGAGTGCAGCATCATCCCACTTAATGTCAATTGTAAGTTGTCAAAATTGTGAAGCATACACTGTTACTGAGCAATTTCCTTGTCGTAGAATTCGGATCTTATTTGTTGCAACACGAGTTGCATCGTGTTCACCATACATAGATCGAAACTCCGCCAAAAAAGCTTCCAAATTGTCCAATATTAGATTTTTTTATTCAAGAAAAGACGAAAATCACGATAATGCAGAACCAGAAAGTAGAGTGCCAATAAACTAGACTTGTGATCCTGGAGTTGGATAGCTTTGCAGTTGAAGTTCAATTATCAATTGTACTTGATTGATGAATCCTTGAAACTTAAATCTCGTACCATCAAATTTCTCGGGTAAGGCAATTCTTGGTTCTCTAGTACTTACAGAGTGTTGTACAATTGGAGAAGAACGTGATTTGTTGTAGATGTTGAAGCAGCTCCGATCATCTCTATATCCCCACTTTCTGCTATTCTTGTTCTTTCATGTGTTGGTGAATTGAGTTGATGCATCGCAAGCATTAACTCCCTCATTTGCTCTTGCATTTGTGCCATTGCATTCTTCATTTCAACAAGCTCTGCCATAATGACACTAAGAAGAAAAATTTGTTTGATACTGCTCAAGACAAAAGAAAAAAAAGACTTAGTAACAAAGAAGATACTAAGAACAATATCAGTTTAGAAGTGGGTAATCCGCAAACTTCTAATATGCTTATGTCTTGTTAAGAGAAAGGGGTAATCCACTCTCACTCAAGAAAAATAATGCTCTGATATTGTAAGTGTACTCTTGTCAATTTGTCAAGGACAAAGACTCGATGAGGGAAAATATACACAAAAAGGCTATCTCGATATAATAAGTCAAAATATAAACAAGTAGGTATATTAAAAGGAAACTGGAATGGCTATTGCCACAAGACAAGAAACTAAAGACTCTTGAACCTGGACTAGAAGCAAGAAAGGAGTTGACAAGAGTGAAGAAGCCTTCACTCTTGTCTCTATATATACTATCTAACTAGGGGCTACGTGGCGACGTTCTATAGGACCTCCAATATGTGTTGACTTTGTAGGACACATGCCTTGACTTACAAGGTAAGTTTTTCTACATGTGGGCCACATAGTTAGCTTGATCTTCAAGCTAACAACATGTGTGGCACATGGCCAACTTGTTGACCACGTTTTTAATCCAAAAAGTCAATTAAAGACACCTATGAAGTCAAAGCAGTGTCTAGGAAGTTTCTAGGAAGCTTCTATATTAAATATTATAGAATTAACTTACTTTTATCTACTTTTACTTACTTCTACCTATTTCTATATGTAATTATTAGCTTACATGATTATGGCCGTGACACATTGTACGTCTCTAACCGTCTTCGGAACCTCACAAGACACGATTGCTTCCACCTTCTTTGGGTCCATGTTCAAGTCTTTCGTAGTCGCAACGAACCCCAGAAACTCTATCTCTATTTGGTGAAATAAACACTTCTCAAACTTGGCATATAGTCCTCGCTCGCATAGTTTCTTCAATACCAAACGAACATGTTTTTCATGCTCTTCTTCATTTTTGGAGAATATCATAATATCATCCAAATAGATGACAACAAAATCGTCAAGGTACTCTCCAAAAATGTCATTCATCATATGTTGAAAGACCGCTGGAGCGTTGGTAAGACCAAAGGGCATGACATTATATTCAAAATGGCCATACCTTGTACGGAACGCTGTCTTCCACTCATCTCCTTCCTTGATTCGTACGAGGTTGTAAGCTCCCCTTAGATCAATTTTTGTAAAGATCCTTGCACGTCCAAGTTGTTCTAAAAGACCAGAAATCAAGGGTAACGGGTAACGATTCTTCTTTGTTACCTTGTTGAGGCCTCGATAGTCCACGCACATCCGCAATGAGCCATCTTTCTTCTTCACAAATAAGATGGGTGCTCCAGATGATGATTTTGAATGACAGATGAAGTTCTTGGCTAGATTCTCGTTAATGTACTTCCGCAACTCCGCCAACTCCATCTGCGATAGATTGTAGATTAGGCCAAAAGGCGATTGTGCTCCTTCTTGTAAGTCTATGGCGCAATCATATTTTCTATGTTCCGGTAGCATGTTGGCATTTTTCTTTTGAAACACGCCTTTAAAATCCTTATATTGCTCCGGTATACTTGCTGTCGAGATCTTCTCCTCGGTATTTGGAGCCGCATAAATGACAAACGATGTGCCTCTCTTGGACAATCTTATAAACGCTCTTGCTCCAATAAATAAGGATTTCTCTATTCGGGGTTTTCTATTAGGCTTGCTCTTGGGTGGTTTTGTGGGAAAGGTCATTTTTTGCAACTTCCAATCTATGGATGGGTTATGCTTTTCCAACCACGAAAGACCAAGAATAATAGGATTTGATGGGGTTCTAATAATATTGAAAATAATATGACTACTATGGTCCTTAAACATCACTTCTATAGGTTCTGATTCATGGGTGACACTACCAGACAATAAAGGTTGTCCATCTATGACCTCAACGTGGACAGGTTTGGATTTTTGTACTAAAGGGATCTTATGACGCTTTGCAAATTCTTCGTCTAAGAAACAAGCAGATGCTCTTGAATCTAATAATGCTAAGGATCTCAGTTTCTAAGGGCCAATAAGCAAAAGGATTGTAAAACAAAGGGCAGGTTGAGCGGAAAGAAAGGAACCTGGTTGTTGTTGCGATATTTCACAGTCCAACCGCACGGTTCCTATTGTGGTTGGGCATCCTCATTTTTCTGAATAAATATGCCCCTAATCTTGATAATACGTCGATTTTGCTTCTTGGGGTAGTTTCCAACTTTGTGGCCTTCTTCACCGCAATACAAGCATAGACTTTCCTCCATATGCCGCTTTTTTTCTTCTAGAGTAAGAGATTTGACACGTACCGCATCAATTTGCATGTCTTCTACCTCTGAATGTGAATTCACGCTACTTGCCGACATAGTTGGGATGTGACGAACCGTATGTTGTCTTGAACATTGGTCTTGGCGATGTTGGAATAGGCGATTATCACACTTCATAGCTTGGCTAATAGCTTCGTTGAGCGTTTGCGAATCAGAAAGAGTTAACAGCAAATCCTTCACATCGTCCCTTAAACCCCAATAGAATTGACTCATCTACGCTTCTTCGTCCCAATTGATGTCGCATGCTAATTGCCTGAAGTCCGATGCATAGACTGCTGTAGAACGCATCCCTTGTCGTAGTGACCGGATCTTTGTTGTAGCCCATCGAACCTTGTCGTGTTCACCAAATGCTTTCGCAAATGCCTCCAAAAAGGTTTCAAAGTTGTTTAGTATGGACGATCGTTTCTCGAACAAAGGAACAAACCATGATAGAGCTTATCATGTAAGTAAGGTTCCAACAAGCCCAACACATGATTCCTCCATTGGATAGCGTTCGGGCTGTAAAACTGTTATCAACCTGATTTGGTTGACAAATCCTTAAAACTTGGAACGTGTACCATCGAACTTGTCCGGAAGGCTAACTCGGGGTTCCTTATGTTGTAGAACCAGTGGTGCTTGTCGAACCTGAGGTAAAGCTACTTCTCCAAGTGTAGAAGTTTGAGGTTGGTGCAACCTAGATTGTGCCATCCCAGATGCTCCATCATTATGAAGCCTTGCCATGACTCCTTCAATCTCTGCAGTTCTTTGCAATAACGTAGCGAGGGCATTCATGATAGCATCTAACTTGGACTCTAAACTTTCCGTCATACTAATGTCTTGGCCCCCGACCATTCTAAGAGAAGGACAGAAATGACTCTACAAGAAGACAATATTGGTTTAGAGGAGGGTACTCCGTAACCTCTAAAATGCCTTAAGAGCTTCAAAAAAAGGGGTAATCCACTCTCTCCAAGAAGAATAAGACTCCAATATTGTAACAAAAGAAGTATCAGTTTAGAGGAGGGTAATCTACAACCTCTAAAGTGCTAGTACACTTCCAAGCAGAGGGATAATCCATACTCTAACAAAGAAGAAATTAGCTCTGATATCTGAGGTAAGTGAAGTCTTGACAAACTGTCACGGACACAGAATACAGACTTGATATCTACCAAGAAGTTCAAGAAGAACTGGCAAGAACTAGATTAATCAGATGAATACAAGAACAACACCAAAGAGGTGAGCTAGAGCTCCAAGAGATGTGTTGTCGATACTGAAGAACTCTTCAGCCTCGATTCCAATATATACTCCTATTTAGAAAGCTTATCAAGCAACTTCTACCAACTAAGAAGCTTCTAGAAGGTTCCAGAGACTTGCTTCTAGAAGGTTCCAGAGACTTGCTTCTAGAAGGTTCTAGAAACTTATCTCTAGAAGGTTCTAAGGACTATATCCCTAACATCTTCTACTAACTAAGAAGCTTCTAGAAGGTTCCAGAGACTTGCTTCTAGAAGGTTCTAGAAGCTTGTCTCTAGAAGGTTCTAAAAACTTGTCTCTAGAAGGTTCTAAGGACTATGTCCCTAATACTTACACGTTAGGGTCATACAATTATATGTATTCCGTACTACTTAAAATACCCAGAAAACACTACAATGCTTTCCACTTCCTAATAATACTCCACCATCACTGATAACAACAACAAGTAATCCCGTACTATCCTAAATGACAGGACATAATCATACTATAATCCAAACTCTGGAATTCTTCACCATTAACTACCTTCACATTACAGTGTTTCACACAAATACACTCATTCTCTCTGCTGAACTACAATCAGATTTCAGCATTCAATATTTCTTCTTCCCATTTAATAACAATCATACTTCCATTCCATAATTCACTTTCACAATATTCAAAAACTCTTAATCTTCTTATTCAAAGAAAATAACAAATAAAAGAAAAGAGGTAGCACCAAGCTTACCCCGGCTCACACTATCACAGTCTGACTCCTACTTCCTCTCTCCCATCCTTCTTATGCTACAACGAGATACCAACTGCTACATCTCTAATGAAAACTGCTTTTCCTAACTATTCATCCATTTTATCTACTGAACTACCTTTTCAACAGTCATCTATCCCTGTTTACACTATAAACTAAGTATCTACAATTCAGCAAATAACTACTTATTCTATAGGCATCATCGCCTTGGACATTTGAATGTGAAGAGCATGAGAGAGCTCAAGACCATGGTAACTAGCTTAGATCTTGGCAATACAAGCCATAATGCAAAACAACTTGCATGTGAAGGATGCATATAAGCCAAACAACAAAGGGCCTCATTTTCAAAGAGTGTAGCAACACGTGCTACCAAGTTGCTAGAGATTGTCCGTTCTGATGTATGTGGACCTATGAAGAACACAAATATTGGAGGATCAAGATATTTTCTTACTTTCATTGATGATTATTCAAGAAAGATTTGGATCTATATTCTTAAAGCTAAGAGTGAATGCTTTTCAAGGTTTAAGGAGTTTAAAGCACTTGTTGGAAAATAAAGTGAATGCAAGATCAAGGTGCTGTGTATGGACAATGGAGGTGAATACATGTCTAAAAAATTTGATGTTTATTTGAAGAATGAATGAATTGCTAAAAAAACCACAAATTCATACACTCCACAACAAAATGGTATTGCTAAAAGGGCAAATCAAACCATTGTAGAGATGGCAAGGAGTATGCTTCATGCTCAAAACCTTTGCTATGAGTTTTGGGCAGAAGCTGTAGTGAATGTAGTGTATACAAGAAATAGGTGTCCAACAAGTGTATTTGCATCAATGATACCACAAGAAGCTTGGAGTGGGAGAAAACCTTGCATTTTCTATATGAAGACCTTCGATTGCATTACATATGCAAAAAGACCAAATTGTATGAAGTCCAAACTTGATGCAAAAGGTACAAAGTGTGTATTTCTTGGTTATTGTGAAGGTACTAAGGTACATAGGCTAATGTGCTTCGAAACCAAGAAGATCATCAAAAGTCATGATGTTGAGTTTTTGGAGCATAAGAGTGCTTGTGGACACTTGGAGATGTGTCCAAGTGGGAGTAATGGTATGTTTGTGGACACATCTCTAAATTCAGCAAAGAAACAAGAAGATGAAAACAATTAAGATGATGAAGATGAAAAGCCAAAGAAGGTTGAAAAGATGAAGGCTCCTACAGATGATAGGACCAACAATGAAAGAAATGTAGATGTTGAAGATTAGAATGATGATAATGATGAAGAGTCCAACCATTGAGTGAAAAAAGACAAGGTTTAAGAGTTGGAAAAGAATAAGGAGTGCAAGAAGGCGAATGTTCTTGTACAGGTGAAAGGAGATATCCTTTGAGAGAAAGAAGGCAACATGGCGAATGGTGGAAGGATCACATCCTTCTTGAAGTATGTAAAGAACATGCAAATGTTGCTCTTCTTGCTGATCCATTGTCTTTGTATGATGGTATGAAGTGTAAAGATGCAATCAAGTGGAAGAAGGCTATAGAAGAAGAATACCAATCTTTTATAGACAATGGTATATGGGAATTGCCAAGAATCCAAAACACCACTTAAAGACCAAGCACATTGATGTTCAACATCATTTCATATGAGAGAAGATTGAAGATGGTTAATAGATATGAAATATTGTGCTACAAATGACATGCTTGTTGATGTGCTTACAAAGACATTAGTAAAGGATAGTCATCATGACTTGATTAAGAGATTAGGATTAAAAGTCTTTTGAATATTAGCAAAGTAGGAGTGTTGAAGATCAACAAGTACTTACTTAGTTACAACCACATAGAGATTAAGCATAATATGTTGCTAATAGTAAAAAGGCAACAAAGAGTTAAAGTAAGTTATTGTGGTAGCATCAAAGGTTTACTTGGATGAGGTAGAAATAGATGTAATATCAAAAGGATGGAAGTTGCCTCATTGGTGAGCAAACCACCACTTATAAGTGAAGAGTGTTGGAAGTAAGAATTATCTTTTTCCACACTTCTCTTAGACTACAATCCTTGCTGATGCTAAGTGTTTGTAGCTTTTAGACTTCTTTTCTTCAATAAATCTCGTTACCAAAGATGATGGCTCTTGTAAGTAGTCAAGAAAGCATTTTTTGGTAAATCTAACTTCACCATTATATTTAGAATATCTTTTAAAGCTAAGATCTACTATTCACATGCCTCAATCCATGCTCAATTATAATTTTCATGGAAGTTTTTACTTACAAGGATCTTGGCAATTTTTGTGTAAAATTCTTCAAAATGAGAATTTCATTTCTTCACTTGTATTTTGAAGGAGAGGGTGCTGATCTTATTTTTTTCACTCCACAAGATAAATCTAGTGCCACCATTGCATTAAAAAGACTCCCATTAATTAGAAGAACCACCATGCCACTTGAATTTATAGAATTTGGAGGAAAATTCAAATTTATCATTGCTAACTTCACTAAATCTTTTAGAGAATTATAATTCCAACTCCTAAATCATGTGAATGATTATAGGTGTATTCATAGGCTTTTAGTCCATCTTCATTGTAATGACTAACAACCTTTAAATTATTAAAATAACTAAGTTGCCATTTTAATTTTTTAACTCTTATTACTTTAGTCCTAATTAACCTAATTCAAGAAATTAGGCTATAATTTATACCATTAAGGGTTGTAATCCTAAAAATTCTATAAAACTAAATTCTACTTATATAAATCCTAATCTAACATGTTCAATTATCATAAAATAGAAAAATAATAAAAATTTAAATTTTAGAGTATGATTGAGAGCTCATACATATCTATATGTTTTGTATTGATAAAAAAACAAATGAATATTTTATTACTTGTAAGGAAAAAAAATTGATATTATAATATAGAAGAAATGAAGTAAATTTGTGACTTGTGGATTATAGTGATGGAGATAGACTGGGTTGTTTTAAAATATGCCATTTAGCAAAAGATAATGCATTTATAATAGGTAATGCAATCATCTTTTAGTCAAGTAAGAAGTAATCTTTAGTTTTTGTTTCTTCAACAAAGGCAAAATATACAACTTTAGTTATTGCAACAAGGAAGATTTTATGGCTTTACAAAGTACTTAAAAATTATGACATTCTTAAATTAAAAAATATCTATATTTATAAAGATAATCAAAATGCCATTATTATTGCCAAAAATCTAGCACACCATGGTTATATAAAGCATTGGAATATAAAACATCATTTTATTAGGTAATATATATAAAAAATACAAATTATTTTGGAATTTTATCCCATTGAGTAGATGGCAATAGACATCTTTACAAAATAGAGATATATTAGGTTTTATTTCAGTAAAGAACTAAGTTCTACTTTCAAAAGAGGAATATTAAATATCTCATATTTTATGTATAAAAAATTGTGACTTATTTAACTTATAATAAAGACCCTCAAGATACTCTTTTTTTGGTTTTTGTCACATTCTTATTTCCAAAAATTAATATTCATCCAATTTTGAAACAAAATAGAACTCTAAGAAATTCTATTCAAATATTGGTAGAAACTTCTCATCTTCCAATTCATCATCCATTAAACACATAAATCCTATATAACCTTCATGTGTAAAGAAAGCTAATAAACAAAGTTGCATGATGAATGAAATTGTGAATATGCTAACAATGCATGTAGTATATACTACTCTAATTTGTATGAAAAACTATATAAAAAGTGCTCACATAGACATTCTTAAATTTCAATGGAAGACATTACCATATCCAAGTTTTCTACAGACATCACATTCAATCTATCCTAGTGATTTTTTTGGTACACATGTAACAAAATAATCAAATCTACCATTGATATTTTTCATAATAAGTTGTTATTCTTTGGATGTATGTTTGGAGCTATTATGATCTCCAAAGCATTGCATTGGCCCTTTTTTGAAGCAACCAACAACCACTCTTTGCTTTCATAGTTACAACTCTTTTACAAATGCACTCTTATGCAATCAATTTTCTTTTGAAGAGCATCCTTAATGTTTGACATCCACTCCCATTAAATTTTTCAATTCTTTTTACCAAAATAAGAACATCTATTTTTATTTTTTTAAGATAAAAATAAAAAGAAATATCATATAATATTTTTAAAATATATTGAAATATTAAAAATATTCTTATATTTTTAATAATAAAAAACATATTCTTAGCTTTTATAATAATTATAAATCTATTCCTAAATTGCATAAGGCATACCATTATTTCTATTTTAGATGAAAGAAAGACCCAAAACATGTGCCATGCAAATATTGGTGCAATACTTTTTGCACAATTTGGGCCTTCCATAAATCAAATGCCATTATTATCATTGTCATGGCAATACTTCTAGTTGCTCTATAAGGTATGAACTCGCTTATTCTATGGCCAAAGATATAGTGTAGTGAGATGATTGACTAGAATTGACTTCTTTTATTTATGTTTTATTTCCTGCTAAAGATGCATAGCTTTTTGAATTGCATCTTCAGTTGATGGTTGAAGCTAGAAGCTAGTGTAAGTAAAACTACATTGTTACTTGAAGATCATTTGAAGCAAATAGAAAAAAAGATATTGTAGCAGAAGCACAAAAGAAAGGATTTTATTTATAAATAAAAAATTGCAAGTATGCATGATTTCAAGCTGAAGAAGTGTTTATTTCTCTATGTTAAAATAAGCTTCAAAAGAAAATATATACTTGAACCAAAGAAAACATATCTTAATTGCTTTTTGTTGATTGTTATGACATTTGAAGATACTCAATATGAAATTATTATATATATACATTACATTTATTTTTTGTTCAATATAATAATTTTTCAATGATATGATGATTGATTGCTTAATAATATCAAACTAGATAATATTATGTAATAAAATATTAAAACCCCATATATTAGCTAAAACATAAGAAAAGTATACAAAGATAGGCCATTGTAGTAAAAATAAGTTTGAGCTATCTATAAAGTAGACATATTTATTAGAACAATATCAACCAATTATTATAAATATAAGACAATAAATACAAATACTTTTGAAATAATTTTAGTATTTGAATGAGGTTCAAATATCCTATGATTTCAAAAGAAAATTTTTGATAAATATTGATGGTAGAATTACTAGTATAAATACCTTTTGTAATTTTAAGAAATAAAAGTTTATAGACTAATTCATAAAAAACATCAATTATTTGATTCTATATCATTGAATGTTTTGTAGCATTTGCATACTTTAATTACAAAGTAAGAAAAATATTCAAGGCTTAAACTTTAGTTCATATCCTTATAATTACAACTTGTGATAAAATCCCTTATAAAATAATCATTGGTGAATATTTGAAAATTAATTTGGATCATAACTTATAAGTATTAAAATGTATTTATATTAAAATTTAAATAACAAAACTTTTGATTGATAATTTTTTTTTTTTTTTTTTAAATTTATAAAAATAAATTTATTTACATAAATAAATAAATTTAATCTTTAGAAGAGAAAATTTCTTAAAAAAGTAAGAATCCAAGTATAAGACCATCTCACAAAACATATAGATAATCAAATGTGATTATATGTGGAGGCACCAACAAGTCTATTCTTTTTACTTGTTGGTAAATTTATCCACGTGAAAATATATTTTTTGCAAAAAGTCCACTATTAATTGCTTCATCTTTATAGAGCTGTATTATAGTTGCAATAGATAATAATGTTTTTTAGAAACATTAAATAGATTTTGTGCCAACTAAGTCATTGATCCTATGGGATTAATTTTTATGTAAAAGTCCAATCTTATTGATCTCAACCTTTGATTTTTGGCACTTATCAACACCTTTGATTGCAAGAATGTGCTCTTCTAACATTGCTTTATTAATATTTTGAATCAATTTTTGTTTAGATTCTATAGATCTTCTAATATGATTTTTATGTAGATATTTTTAGTACCTTGTTTTGGATACTAATTACTTTAGGTTTAAAAAAATAATTTTAAATAAAATTATCAAGATTTGTGTTATTATAAAATGCTTAATTTTTAGAATATAAAAATATTTTTAATATCTTTGAAGAACTATGTAAAAAGATTTTTTTTAATTTTGAATTTTTTATAATAATAAATTACCAATAATATATAATTTATAGTTTAAATAAAATTTTAATTAAATAAATTTAAATTAATATGATTTTAAAGTAAAAAATTTAATCTTCTAATGGATTTTAAAATAAAAAATATATTCATATTATAAACATTAAAATTTTATATTTTCTTAAATAATATATAATAAAAATATTTGAAATAAGAACTTAGTGAAATTTTAATCAAATCCTAATCAAATCTAAAATAAATCCTAAATCTTAATTAAATCCTAAGTAAATCTTAACCAAACCTTAGAACTTTAATCAATCCTAATAAATCTTTAATCAAATCCTAAATCTTAAACAATTCTTAATAATCTATTTGTAGATTTAAAATTCAATAATTAATGATTAATTTGTTGATTTTGACTCAAAATTTGTATACCTTGCAATAACTAAATAAGCAACAAGCACAAATAATTTGAAGAAGATTGAATATACCAATGAAAAGAAAATCTTTCAAAACCACTTGGTTATTAATTGCCCTCTTTTTCCAATTTGAATGTTGATCTTTCAACAAAGATTTCTCTTTGCTTTAATATTTAATTCTTCTATAATTTGGACTATATGTAGATATTTAAGTCTAAATTTCTTTCACCAATTTTTATTTCAACTAAATTAGGAAATATTACCAAATCATAAAATCCCTCATTAATCCTAAATCTCAATTATCTGAGACCATAATCAACAAAAACCCTCATATGCTTCAATTTAACTACTCAATTAACTTCAAATTTTTTATATGCATTTATAACAAGGACAACAAAAAAATATTCAATTTTTATCTATAAATATACTACAAAATTTGTAAAATTCTAAAATTGATAAATCTATTTTTATTTTTTAAAATCTAAATCTACCAAGTACATCATTAATTTTGAAAATCCCTCAAAATCTCAATATTAATCCAAATGACATGAAATCAATACTTAAAAATCTCTGCTCAAGTCTCTTCTTAAATTCCACTCTTTAAATTACAAAAGAACTTTAAAGTCATTATAAATGCATGATTTTATACCTTAAATTATGATTTCAATCCAAGTTGACAATCAATCCTCTTTAGATAATAAGTTTTGATAATTTGAGGTAATTTTTTCTTTAAATTATTTTTAATTATTTCTTAAACATTCTTATATTAAGTTCTTATCTTATTTATTTTTATTTGGCTAATTTATGCCTCTACAAAGTAAATAGAAGTTCTTTCTATAAAAAGTAATATTAAGATTAAATTTTTTACTATCTTTTTATAATTTATCGTTATTTTTTTATTACATCTTTTTATTAGGTTCTTCTATAATAACATCCATATTTTTATTTTTTACTATATAGTTGTGTTATGAAATGACACTAGTTCACTAGCCATGCAATAATTTTTTTGTATCAGAGTTTGCAGTCAACTAAAAAATTGTTATGAATAATTTTTCTACTTATGAATTTAAATTCTTTTGGATAGTCATCAAAAAAATCCTTTCTAGTTCAATTGTACCTCAAAATCAATGTACAACATGTCTTGTCTTCTTTTGGCATCACCTAATCTCAGCTACCAAAAACTATCTATAGTTTTCAATGATTATATGCACCCTAATGATTGGACCTTATAATAACTAAAAAAAAAGCTTCCACTTTCATAATCCAACTCTTCTAACTAACCATTGGAATCAAATGGGTAATATAAGTCTTTTCAAGGTCTTATATATGCCATCTAAAATTATTAGACGATTTTGTTCCTTTATTAGTAAAATCTTCTAACTTGGATGGGACCAATTTCTAACTATATAAAAACATAGAATCCTTGGCGATAATCACAAACATTATTCATTGTGAAACCGAAATGGATTCTAATATGATTTTAAAAATTTACAAGCTACTTCTTTTAGTGCAGACCATTATCGCTAAATGCATTAATTTCAATAACAATTGCAATTAGAGCAAATCAAATCTAGCAACACTATTGCCATTGCCTACTTCAACAACAAACTTCCGCAATCCTTCAAAGTTGAATAGCAAGAATATTAAGGTCCTCTCAATACAAGAGAAAACACGAACCACAAAATTTGCTTAATATAGAGTTTTTTAACAACAGAAAAAAAAAAAAAAAAAAAAAAAAAAAAAAACAAAACAAAACAAAACAAAACAAAACAAAAACAAAACAAAATAAAACAGAAAAAAAAAAAAAAAAAAAACAAAAGAAGGCTAAATCCTAAATCCTAAATTTTAAACCTAAAAGAAGGAAAAAAAAGTAGCTGCTTTAGCCATCTTAAGTTTATGAATGATCATATTGAAGAAAAAAAATAACAACAAGAATTCCTCCTATGTGAGAATAAATATGACCTTAATCAAAACTATAGATTCTACTATAATTCCACTTTATATAGAGCTCTACATTGATTATGAGAAGAAGAGTGATTCTACATATTATTCTATTCAAAAAAAAAGGAGGCTATGGTCTATATTGCAACTATAAGAAAATAAAAATAAAATTTTTTAAAACGTCAAAGTTGAGATACTTTAAGAAAAAAAAAAATAAAATAAAATAAAATAATATATGAAATACACAATCTTAAATAGAAAGAAAGATTTTTTTAATAGGCATATCTAAAGGCTTTGTTGATGAAAAAATAGACAAGCTTGAGAATTTATAAGAAAATTCATTATGACAAGATATTTAGGTGTATTTCTTAGAACTTAGTTCTTGACTAGCAATGGTAGTAAGAGGATGTTAATATCTATATTTATCAAATGATATCTATAATAGATTATTATATTAATAAAATCATATAAAAATATATTATTTTTGATTTAATTTTAACAATTTTTTTGATAAATAAATAACTTTGTATACTATATGAAGTATTTTTTGTAGAGTATAGTGTCACGGACATACATATAATTACCTATATGAATAGATAAAAGTATGTAAAAGTAGATAAAAGTAGGTTAATTGTGTAATATCTTCTAGAGAAGCTTCTTAGAAGCTTCATAGACGCTGCTTTGATTTTATAGGAGTCTATAGTTGACTTTTAGGCTAGAAACTTGGTCAACAAGTTAGCCATGTGCCACACATGTTGGAAGCTTAAAGAACAAGCTAACTACGTGGTCCATCCATAGAAAACTTGTCTTGTAAGCAAAGGCATGTGGCCTAGAAAGTCAACATATATTGGAGGTCTTATAGAACATCGCCATATAGCTTCTAGTTAGATAGTATATATAGAGGCAAGAGTGAAGCCCTCTTCACTCTTGTCAACTCCTTTCTTGCTTCTAGTCCAGGTTCAAGAGTCTTTAGTTTCTTGTCTTGTGGCAATAGCCATTCCAGTTTCCTTTTAATATACCTACTTGTTTATATTTTGACTTATTATATCGAGATAGCCTTTTTGGTGTATATTTTTCCTCATCGAGTCTTTGTCCTTGACAGATTGACAAGAGTACACTTACAATATCAGAGCTTTGTTTTTTCTTGAGTAAGAGTGGATTACCCCTTTCTCTTGACAAGACATAAGCGTATTAGAAGTTTGCGGATTACCCACTTCTAAACTGATATTGTTCTTAGTATCTTCTTTGTTATCAAGTCGTTCTTTTCTTTTGTCTTAAGCAATATCAAACAAATTTTTCTTCTTAGTGTTATTATGGCAGAGCTTCTTGAAATGAAGAGTGCAATGGCACAAATACAAGAGCAAATGAGGGAGTTAATGCTTGCAATGCATCAACTCAATTCACCAACACAGGAAAGAACAAGAATAGCAGAAAGTGGAGATATAGAGATGATCGGAGCTGCTTCAACATCTACAACAAATCACGTTCCTTCTCCAATTGTACAACACCCTATAAGCACTAGAGAACCAAGAATTGCCTTACCTGAGAAATTTGATGGTACGAGATCAAAGTTTCGAGGGTTCATCAATCAAGTACAATTGGCAATTGAACTTCAACCGCAAAGCTATCCAACTCCAGGATCACAAGTCAGGTTTATTGGCACTCTACTTTCTGGTTCTGCATTATCGTGGTTTTCGTCTTTTCTTGAACAACGAAATCCAATATTGGACAATTTGGAAGCTTTTTTGGCGGAGTTTCGATCTATGTATGGTGAACACGATGCAATTCGTGTTGCAACAAATAAGATCCGAATTCTGCGACAAGAAAATTGCTCAGTAACAGTATATGCTTCACAATTTCGACAACTTGTAATTGACATTAAGTGGGATGATGCTGCACTCATCAGTCAATTTCTTTATGGATTGCAATACGAAGTAAAGAAATTGATGCTCAACTTACCTGATCCTCAAACTTTGAGTCAAGCAATCGATTTTGCGGTAAAATGTGATAATCGACTTTTTGAATTTCGATCCGAAAATCATTCACGGGAACCTCAACGTTATTACTCAATGGCAACATCAACATCTTTACCAAACGTACATTCGGAAGTAGAAGACATGCAAATTGACGCGGTACGTTTTAAACCTCTAACTGAGCAAGAAAAGATTCGTCGTCGTCAAGAAGGATTATGTTTATATTGCAGAGAACCTAAGCACACTGCTCAACATTGTCCAAAGAAACGACGCAACTATAAAATGAGGGGTACGATGGTCAAAGAAGACAACATGTCGGAAAACGGATTCGTCCAGCTACAATAGGGACCGTGCAGCTGGAACCTTGTACAATTCTTAATGAAGGTCCTATCCTCTCCTCAGAACCCTCTCCTTGTTTTATAATAGACTTATATTTAGGACCTAAGAATTACAAAGCCTCTGCTTTATTAGATTCGGGAGCCTCAGCATGTTTTTTAGATGAACAATTTGTTAAAAGTCGTAAAATATCCTATGTACAAAAACCTAAACCAGTACATGTAGAAGTCATAGATGGTCGTCCCTTGTCTTCTGGAGATGTCACTCATGAAACTCATCCTATAAAAGTAACAATAGACGGTCATGATAGCTACATAGCTTTTAACATAATTAAATCCCCGTCCAATCCAGTTATTTTAGGTTTATCCTGGCTAGAAAAATATAACCCTCGAATAGATTGGAATTCGCATAAACTTGACTTTTCCAAAAGCGTTATTAATAGTTCTACGAACCAAGTAAAAAATTATAAGTCTAGTACAGTAAAACCCGTACTGATAGGTGCAAAAGCATTTATACACGCAGCAAAAGAAGGATCAACTTTTGCTATTTATGCTACACCTATTTCTGAAAACGTAAAGACTTCAAGTGGCATTCCAAGTCAATATCAGGAGTATCAAGACGTTTTTGAGAAAAAGAATGCAGATATTCTTCCTGAGCATCATCCATATGATTGTTCAATTGACCTCAAGGAAGGAACTCAGCCACCATTTGGACCAATTTACAGTTTATCGCAAGATGAGATGGCTGAACTCAAGACATATATTGACGAGAATTTAGCGAAGAATTTCATACGCCATTCAAAATCTCCAGCAGGAGCTCCAATTCTATTCGTAAAGAAAAAAGATGGATCTTTACGAATGTGTGTTGATTATCGAGGACTCAACAAGATCACAATCAAGAACAGGTATCCATTACCTTTGATATCAGGACTCCTTGACCAGTTGAATCAAGCTAAGATCTATACAAAAATAGATCTAAGAGGAGCATATAATCTAGTACGGATCAAAGAAGGAGATGAATGGAAGACTGCGTTTCGAACCAGGTATGGACATTTCGAATATAATGTCATGCCCTTTGGACTCACGAATGCACCAGCTGCTTTTCAACATCTCAAGAATGATGTATTTCGTAAATTCTTAGACAATTTTGTCGTCTGCTATCTAGACGATATCCTGATCTATTCCAAGAACGTCGAAGAACATGAAATACATGTTCGTCAAGTATTACAAAAACTTAGAAATGCAGGATTGTACGCCAAGATGGAAAAGTGTGTATTTTCCACTACTCAAGTTGACTTTTTAGGATACATCATTTCAAATGATGGTCTCATGATGGATTCTAAGAAAGTCCAAACAATCGTGGATTGGAAGATTCCAAGGACAGTAAGAGATGTTCAATGTTACTTGGGATTTGCCAATTACTATCGGATCTTCATCAAAGATTTCTCATGAGTTGCAGCTCCACTTATACGCTTGACTAGTAAAGATAAATTCCAATGGAATCAAGAAGCGGAAGCAGCATTTGAAGCCTTGAAGACATCGTTTGTCTCTGCACCAGTCTTATATCGTGTTGACTTTTCTAAGGCATTTTTTATGGAAACAGATGCATCAGATTTTGCCTTGGGTGCAGTTTTATCACAAATGGGAACAGATGACAAACTCCATCCGATAGCTTTTCATTCAAGAAAATTCTCAACAGCCGAGATCAATTATGAGATCCACGATAAAGAACTTCTTGCGATCGTGGATTCCTTTCAAGAATGGCGTCATTATCTAGAAGGCGCTTCTAGTCCAGTCATTGTATATACAGATCACAAGAACCTCGAGTATTTCATGTCAGCACGCGTGTTGAATCGTCGTCAAGCTCGTTGGAGTATGTCTTTGTCAAGATTCGAGTTCATTATCACTTATCGGCCAGGAAAACAACAAGGTTTATCCGATGCCCTATCTAGACGTTCTTATTTTGCACCAAAAGAAGGAGATGCAGCTTTTGAGCAACAAAGAACGGTCCTCTTGAAACCGGAGCAATTTCATCTCCGAGCAATGAAATCAACATTGACTGTTGATTCAACTTTTCTCAAGCAAATCCAGTCCAGTATGTCCTCAGACCCTCTTGTTTATGATATCGAGAATAATTCTTCCAAGTCTCATGACCTTTCTAAGTTTGAGTTCAAGAATAATCTATTATATTTTGAAGGACGCCTATATGTTCCAGAAGGAGAAGCACGTTTACCTGTTCTTCAAGCACGTCATGACTTTCCAGCAACAGGGCACTTTGGATATAATAAGACTTTGGAACTCATATCAAGAGATTTTTGGTGGCCACAAATGTGGAAGTCAGTCAAAGACTTTGTACAATCATGTGATATTTGTTCAAGATCAAAAATTCCTCGTCATCGACCTTACGGACTTCTTCAGCCATTACCTATACCAGAACAACCATGGTCTTCTGTTTCTATGGATTTCATCACAGATCTTCCAAACTCAAGATCTTATGATTCTATATTTGTGATAGTAGATCGTTTCACCAAGATGGCACATTTTGTGCCATGTACAAAATCTATCACAGCTGAAGAAACAGCTAAGCTTTTCATTGATAATATCTATCGCTATCATGGATTACCTAAAGATATCATATCGGATAGGGGAACTCAATTTGTGTCAAGATTTTGGAGGACCCTTTTCAAGATTTTAAAAGTGGACATAAAACTATCTTCGGCTTTTCATCCTCAAACTGATGGACAAACAGAGCGCGTAAACCAAGTCTTGGAGCAATATTTAAGGTGTACTATCAACTACCAACAAGATGATTGGACAACCCTTCTACCATTGGCAGAGTTTGCTTATAATAATACGGTACATTCTTCCATGCAATAAACACCTTTCTTTGCCAATTATGGCTATCATCCAAGACTTGATACTTTTGATTTTTCAAAAGTTGATAATCTTGCAGCAGAAGATATGGCAAATCGGTTGTCAGAGTTACATGCAATAATGAAGACACAATTGAAGGAAGCTCAAGAACGACAAAAGATAAACGCAGATCTATATCGTAAGGAGCAACCACAGATCAACGTCGGTGATAAGGTATGGCTACTTCATCGCAATATCAAGACTACTCGACCTTGTGACAAGTTGGACTATCGTAGGCTTGGCCCCTTTTCTGTTTCTGAACAGATCAACCCAGTTGCATATCGGTTACATCTACCGGAGTCAATGAAGATCCATCCTGTATTCCACGTATCTCTTCTTGAACCATATAAGACAGTGGATATACAAGGAAGAAGACAAATGCCACCGCCTCCTATAGAAGTAGATAATAATGAAGAATTTGAGGTGGAAGAGATATTAGACTCAAGGCGGCGCCGAAATAAGCTAGAATATCTTGTTCATTGGCGCGGATATGATATTAGTGAATGCACATGGGAGCCATCCAGGAATCTAACAAATGCATCAACTAAAGTCAAAGTTTTTCATCAACGACATCCATCAAAACCAAGATGAAAATCTCTCTTATAAAAGAGACAAGATTGAGGCAAGATAACATTCAATTTCCTATCCTTGTTTGTAACTTCTTTGCATTTGTGACGCTAATTAGATGGAGAGCCAACAACCACCGGATTCAACTCAAGAACCTTCGTTTGCTGACTTACCGGATGAGACAATGCGATTGTCACAACCTTCAAGACGACGCAACCGAGATGAAGATCCTCAAGAACGACATGTTCTTCCTCGAATAGATGGTGAGATACAACGCATTTGGTATCATGACCTTGGAAGAGATTCTCGATGTTTGGTGATATTATTGGAGATAGGAACGACTCCTGATGGTGTTTCAAATGTATTATTTGAAGGAAGTTATGAAGGCCTCAATAGTGATCAAATAACAGGGTGGTCTTCTCGCCCTGGAATGGGACACTATCGATGGCTAAGAGGACCCATCAACTATCTTCGAAGAGAACAAAGATCAGAGTATGTAGCAAATATAATTCGCCGCATATTAGATTTTCTCAATATATAATCACCGCTCCTCGTGGAACTCGTCCCTAGAAGGGGGGGTAATGTCACGGACATACATATAATTACCTATATGAATAGATAAAAGTATGTAAAAGTAGATAAAAGTAGGTTAATTGTGTAATATCTTCTAGAGAAGCTTCTTAGAAGCTTCATAGACGCTGCTTTGACTTTATAGGAGTTTATAGTTGACTTTTAGGCTAGAAACTTGGTCAACAAGTTAGCCATGTGCTACACATGTTGGAAGCTTAAAGAACAAGCTAACTACGTGGTCCATCCATAGAAAACTTGTCTTGTAAGCAAAGGCATGTGGCCTAGAAAATCAACATATATTGGAGGTCCTATAGAACATTGCCACGTAGCCCCTAGTTAGATAGTATATATAGAGACAAGAATGAAGGCTTCTTCACTCTTGTCAACTCCTTTCTTGCTTCTAATCCAAGTTCAAGAGTCTTTAGTTTCTTGTCTTGTGGCAATAGCCATTCCAGTTTCCTTTTAATATACCTACTTGTTTATATTTTGACTTATTATATCGAGATAGCCTTTTTGGTGTATATTTTTCCTCATCGAGTCTTTGTCCTTGACATATAGAGATGTGAATTATAATAAAATATTGTGTTTTGATTTTAAAACCAATAATATTGATTTTGATTAATGGCCTATATAGCTTATAAGATGGATATATGAAATTCTCTATTGTGTGGTATATTGTTTGCATGATGGATTATTCCTATGAAATATATAAGATTAAATATTAAATTAATAATGGCCCACATAGTCTAATAAAAGTTTTATAAAAATTAATATATAAAATTATAGTTGTGTATTAAATATAAGATTATAAGAACCAGAATAATATTATAATTGAATTATGAAAGACAATAAAAATATTTTGAATTATAAATAGAATGTAAATATGTTAAGTTCAATAAGTTTATGATAATACACTAAATTGAATGTACTATGTTTGTTCATATTAAATAAAATATTAAATATAATATTTTTAGATATTTTTAAAAATATAAATTCTATAGATAATATAAAATAATTTTATTTAATACTTTTAACATTACTTAAAGAGGTGATTTTTTATTAGTAAGAGAAAAAAATAAATCAATAAATAAGTGAATAATCCACCATTGGAATATCTAATGCAACAATAAACCTATTGTTTTTCTTGTAAAATCAACTTCTAATACAACATGACCAATTGCACTACTAAAGGGAAGAGCCAAATGCTTTGCCTTAAGCATTTTGATATTAGGTTTTATTATGGAATTTTCTTTTAAAGAAGATTTTAATAATTAGAATTTTATAGATTTTTTTTAAAAAAAAATAATTCTTAAAATAATGGATTAATTTGAAAAAAAAACCTTTATATCATAGAAAGTTTTTTAATCTAACTAAAATCAATGTAGGTAGAAAAAAAACCTTATATGTTTATTTGGCATATACATGTAATTATTTTTTAGTTTAATGTGACATATTTTTTTAAAATGTTTTTATTTGTTATTATATATTATTTTTAAAGATTCTAATAATTATAAGATGTATTTTTTTTTTTTGAGATTTTAATCTTGGAAAAGAAAGAAAAATAAAAGATATAAATATAATAGATCTTATAAATAATAATAATAATAATTATTATTATTATTATTTTTTAAACTAAAAAAATTATATCTTTAATATTAAAATAAAAATATTGAATTAGCTTGATGTTTTGATTTAAGCGTGTGAATACATATTGGTTTTTAAAATAAATTTTAAAACTTTATGTTAGCTTTATAATAGTTTTAGAAATTTGAGTTTTAAAAAATAAAATATTTTACAAATTTACAAAAGAACATTTATAATCTAAAATACTAAATATATTTATGTATACTTTGATTTCAACTAATATAAGATTTTTTCAACTACTATATATATTTAAATATTTTTTTATAAATTATTTATTCTTATCTTTTAAAATATATTTCTAAAAATAATAATTATTAATTTTTTTACTACTTCTTCTTTTAATTAATTTTTAAGTAAACGTAACATTAGATATTTACTAATTTATGTCTATCAATCAATTTATCATATTATTTTGTGCTTATTTCGTCATAATTTTTGAAAAAAAGTTATATTCTAAATTAATATATATAAATCTATTTTTTTAGTTGTATTTATTTTTATACTTTAAAATTTATTTCTTATATTATAAAAAAGATATTCAATTCTTAGTTCTAATTAAGAATTCTTAAGTTGATCGTAAAATTTGAATTTACATATTAAAATAAGTTGGATCAAATTATAATGTATAGATGATTATTATTAAAAAGCTTTATTATAATAGATTAATTTTATTCAAAGGTCTATTGTAACTAAAATAAAAAAATAATAAATTGGTGGTTTGAATTGTATATTTTGTAGAATTATTGAGCTTTAGAAGTCAAAAAAGTAAAAATATATATCTTATTATAGTAGACAAAGTTGATAGACTTTGAAAATTAACAAAATTAATTTAAAAAAAAACCAATTATTTATAAATATCTTATAAAGACTAATCATATGATGATAAAGTTATTAAGATACAATTATCACGAGCATACTCATGTAAGCTAGTAATTACATGTATAAATAGAAAGAAGTAAGTAAAAGTAAATAAAAGTAAGTTAATTCTATAGTATTTAATATGAAATCTTCTTAGAAGCTTCATAGACACTGCTTTGACTTTATAGCTATCTTTAATTGACTTTTTGGATTAGAAACGTGGTCAACAAGTTGGCCATGTGCCACACATGTTGTTAGCTTGAAGACCAAACTAATTATGTGGCCTACACGTAAAAAAAACTTGCCTTGTAAGTCAAGGCATGTGTCCTACAAAGTCAACACATATTGAAGGTCCAATAGAATGTCGCCACGTAGCCCCTAGTAAGATAGTATGTATAGAGATAAGAGTGAAGCCTTCTTCACTCTTGTCAACTCCTTTCTTGCTTCCAGTCTACTTTGAAGGGTCTCTAGTTTTCTTGGCTTTTGGCAATAGCCATTCCAGTTCCTTTCTTAATATACATATCAAATTATTTCTATTTTGTCATCTTTCTTTGAGAGAAGTCTCACTTGTTTATTTGTCTTTATCATGTTTTTGTCCTTGACAGATTGACAAGAGTACACTTACAATATCAAAGCTTTATCTAATCTTGATTAAGAGCGGATTATCTCTTTTTCTTGATAAGACATAAGCATATTAGAAGTTACGGATTAGATGCAACTAATAAGATCCATATTTTATGACAAGGCAATTGATCAGTAACGTTGTATGCTTCACAATTTCAACAACTTTCAATTGATATCAAGTGAGATGATGCTGCACTTATTAGCCAATTTCTCTACAGATTACAATATGAGGTAAAAAAATTAATGCTCAATTTATCTGATCCTCAAACATTGAGTCAAGCAATTGACTTTGTTGTAAAGTGCGACAATCACCTTTTTGAATTCTGATCTGAGAACTGTACAAGTGGACCTCAACGTAACTATAACTCAATAGTAATACCAATATCTCTTCAACACATACATTCGGAAGTAGAGGATATGCAAATTGATGCAGTATGTTTCAAACCTCTTACTAAGTAAGAAAAGACTTATCATCATCAAAAAGGATTGTACTTATATTGTGGAGAACCTCAGCACACTGCTCAACATTGCTCAAAGAAGCGACTCAACCATAAAATGAGGATTATGGCAATCAAAGGAGATAGCCTGTCAGAAAATGAATTTGTCCAGCTACAATAGGAACAGTGCAGTTGGAACCTTGTACAATACCTAGTGAAGGTCCTATCTTCTCCTCAGAACCTTTTCCATGTTTTACAATAAATGTTATTCTAGGATCCAAACATTTCAAAGCCTTTGCCTTGCTAGATTCAGGAGCCTCAGCATGTTTCTTAGATGAAAAATTTGATAAAAGACATAGAATATTTTTAGTATAGAAAACTAATCCTGTTCATGTAGATTTATGGACTTTCTATAAATATATATTTTAGACTTCTTGATCAGTTGAATCAAGCTAAGATCTATATAAAAATAGAACTATGAGGAGCATACAATTTGGTACGCATCAAAGAAAGAGATGAATGGAAGACTGCGTTTTGAACAAGGTATGGATATTTTGAATACAACTTCATGCCTTTTGGACTTACAAATGTACCAGCAGCATTCCAACATCTAATGAATGATGTCTTTTGGGAATTTTTAGATGATTTTATTGTCTGTTACCTAGACAACATCTAAATCTATTCTAAGAACTTAGAAGAACATGAATTTCATGTTCGCCAAGTATTACAAAAACTAAGAGATGCAGGACTCTATGCCAAGATAGAAAAGTGTGTATTTCACACTATTCAAGTTGACTTCTTAGGATACATCATTTCAAATGATGGACTTATGATGGATCTTAAGAAAGTTTAAACTATTATGGATTGGAAGATTCCAAAAATGGTAAGAGATGTCCAATACTTTTTGAGATTTGCCAACTACTATTGGATCTTCATCAAAGACTTCTCTCAAGTTGCAGCTCCACTTACACGTTTGACTTGCAAAGACAAACTTCAATGGAATCAAGAAGCAGAAGTAGCATTTGAAGCTCTGAAGACAGCCTTTATTTTTGCACCATTTTTGTATCGCGTCAATTTTTCTAACCCATTTTTTATTGAAATAGATGCATCTAACTTTACTTTGGATGCCATATTATCACAAATGGAAATAAATAATAAACTTCATCCAATAGCTTTTCATTCTAAAAAATTTTCAATAACTGAGATCAACTATGAGATCCACAACAAAAAACTTCTTGCAATCGTGGATTTGTTTCAAGATAGCACCATTATCTAGAAGGTGCTTCTAGCCTAGTCACAGTGTATATGGATCACAAGAATCTTGAATATTTTATATCAGTACGTATTTTAAATCATCACTAAGCCCGTTGGAGTATGTCTTTCTCAAGATTTGAATTCAAGATCACTTATCGACCAAAAAAACAACAAGGTTAGGCAGATGCACTCTCTAGATGTTCTTATCTTATACCAAAGGAAGGAAATGGTGCTTTTGATCAACAATGAATAATTCTCTTAAATCCAGAGCATCTTCATCTTCGAGCAATGAAATCAACACTAATTGTTGATTCAACTTTCATAAGCAAGTTCAATCAAGTATGTCTTTTGATCCTTTTATTTGTGATATTAAGGAAAATCCTTCAAAGTCTCATCATACTTCCAAGTTTGAATTTAAGAAGAATCTAATATATTTTGAAGGACTCTTATTTGTTCCAGAAGCTGAAGCTCGATTACGTGTTCTTCAAGCTTGTCATGACTTTTCAGTAGTAAGACATTTTGGATACAATAAAATTTTGGAACTAATATCTAAGGACTTTTGGTGGCCACAAATGTGGAAAGCAGTCAAAGATTTTGTACAAACTTTGTGTTATTTGCTCGAGATCAAAAACTCCTCGTCATCGACATTACGGACTTCTTCAGCCATTATCCATTCCAAATTAACCATAGTCTTTTATTTCTATGGATTTCATCACGGATCTTCCAATCTGAGATTCTTATGACTCTATATTCGTGATAGTATATCGTTTTACCAAGATGGCACATTTTGTATTATGTACAAAATCTATTACAGGTGAAGACACAGCTAAGCTCTTTCTTGACAATATCTATCGCTATCATGGATTATCCAAGGATATTATATCAGATAGGAGAACTCAATTTGTATCAAGATTTTGGCGGACTCTTTTCAAGATTCTAAAAGTGAATATAAAACTATCTTTGGTATTCCATCCTCAAATTGATGGACAAACGGAGTGTGTTAATCAAGTTTTGGAGCAGTATTTAAGATGTACCATTAATTACCAACAAGATGATTGGACAACTCTTTTGTCATTGGCAGAGTTTGCTTACAATAACATGCTATATTTTTCTACAAAACAAATACCTTTTTTTGCCAATTATGGTTATCATCTATGACTTGATACTTTTGACTTTTCAAAATTTGATAATCATGCTGCAAAAGATTTGGCAATTTATTTATCAGAGTTACATGCAACGATGAAGGCGTAGTTAATAATAAAAGATCAACAAAAGATCAATGTGGATGTATATCAAAATAAACAACGACCATTCCACATGGGTGATAAGGTATGGTTACTTCGTCACAATATCAAGACCACTCGTCCTTGTGACAAGTTGGACTATCGAAGGCTTGGACCATTTTATATTTCTACACAAATCAATCCACTTGTATATAGTTTATACATACCGAAGTCAATGAAAATCTATCTAGTATTCCACATGTCTCTTCTTGAACCATATAAGATAGTAGACATACCAAGAAGAAGACAAGCTCTACTTCCTCCTATAGAAGTGGACAATAATAAAGGGTTTGAAGTAGAAGAAGTCTTAGATTCAAGGTGGCACCAAAATAAATTAGAATATCTTATCTATTGGCATAGATATGATATTAGTGAATACATGTGGGAGCTAGTAAAGAATCTTGCAAATGCACCAAAGTCAGTGGAGGCTTTTCATCGACGACATCTATCAAAATCAAGATGAAAAATTTCTTTATAAAAGAAACAAGATCTAGGCAAGATAACATTGTACTTTCAATCCTTGTTTGTAGCTTCTTTGTAGGTGTGTCATTCAAGAGATGGAGAACCAACAACTAGTAGATTTGAGTCAAGAGCCTTTGTTTGCTAACGTACCAGATAAGACATTAAGATTGTCAAACCTTCAAGATGATGCAATCGAGATGAAAATCTTCAAGAATGACATGTTCATCTTCGAATAAATGGCAAGATATAATGCTGTCTTATGGCGTGATTTGCTATCTAGGAATACATTGGATATCTAGCTGTAGAGAATGTAGCTTAAACCTTTATATTAATCTTGTCTGAGCTTCCAAAACTCCTTTGTTTTGCATAAAACTCAAAATATAATAAAATCCCTTTAAAACATATTTTTTTCAAAAAAGATTTTCTTGTTCCAAACTTTAGAAATTCATATCTCTTAATCTAACCATTCAGTTTGTTTCAATCTTATAGAATAGGTAGAATTCAGTTTTAACTTTTATCACAAAAAAAACAACTGCAAATTCACTCGCGATCTATTGGCATCGAAGAAATCCTAACAGATACTCTAAACCCTAATTTATAAGTACCCGAACACTATTTTCTTAATATCTCAAGAACCCAATACTTAAATATCATAAACCTTTTGAACAAAGTTTACTAACATAAAATTACACATTACTTGAAAATTTGAACCAAAACCTTGTCAATTCCCTCCTGAATGTATCGTCTCTATTTCTAATATCTAAAAACGCAAAGAAACTATAATCTCCTCCTCACCTTATCGGTCTCTTCCTTACATCAATTCAGTCATACCAATAACTGCTATTTCTATCAATATATTCACCTTCATAATCTCTAATTATAATACTGCGCCTTCACAGCTTTCAGTACACAATTACCCTCATTCCAATCACTAGAATTCTTCACACAGAACTGCCATTCACATTACAGTGTTTCATACAAACACAGACTCATTCTATCTGCTGAAATACAATCAGATTTCAACATTCAATCTTTCTTCTTCTCAAATAATATCAATCACATTTCCATTCCATAATTCACTTCACAATATTCAAAAACTCTCAATCATCTTATTCAAAGAAAATAACAAATAAAAGAAGAGAGGTAGCATCAAGCTTACTCCGGCTCACACTATCACAGCGATGGCACTTTAATTAATTTCTACAACTCCTATATTGTAATCGTCGTTTGACTCGGACTCAAAACACCAAGATATTTGATCAATATAGGTGGGTTCGATCTCGGGGAAAGACTCATTGTATGAATTGGATATGTTATGTCACAATTGATTATGTATTAATTATCTAAAACTTCCAAAGTTCTCTTCCTCATCTCAATTCAATCCCTTCACAATCTCTACAATCGTTCACTGCCTTGCAGCTACTCAATATCACTGACATTCCTAACATCTACAGGATGCTTAATCTCTTTCCACAGTACTTCAATTCTCAATTCCTTTACTTTTACTCAATCTTCCAATGCTACTATCACAATGCAATAATCTCTATTATCACAATCACACTTTCTTTCTCTAAATTAATTAATTCGAATTCATAATTTTCAATATCTCAATCACAATTTCAGCAATCCTTTTCTTAAATCCAATACTAAAGAAAAACACAAAAGCAAAGAAAATAAAAGGATAACTCCAAGCTTTACCCTGGCTCACGACTATCACAGTCTGGTCCCCATTCCTTCTTCCTCAACCTCTTTATCCTACCAAAATATGAATCGTCATTCAGCAGATTCCACAGGTTGTGAAACTTTGGCTTCTTAACCGCATATGTTCCTAACTTCCTACTATTAACAACTAATCGAACTAACCATTCATCTAAATCCCAACATTACTACTATTTAACCGATAATGAACCAGAAAAGTCATTTATACA
Organism: Physcomitrium patens; assembly: GCF_059467195.1. NCBI lineage: Eukaryota > Viridiplantae > Streptophyta > Bryopsida > Funariales > Funariaceae > Physcomitrium > Physcomitrium patens. The sequence continues at coordinate 9,216,192 of NC_143416.1, read as the reverse complement.
TTCTACATAGCTCCACTCCTTACTGTGCAGCGTCCTTGCAAACCACCTCGTACTACGTTTTACAATATCACCACATCATTGGCTTCTTCCAATGTCTGAACCTCTGGTCCGCCTTGGTCCGTTTCATCATTTTCATAAGTGAGATTGGTTTCGACTTCTTGAGCTTCTTCTCCAACTCCCTCTCCCACCTGCTCTCCGTTCAATAAAGCTGTCAAGTCCTCGTTAAGTACTCCCAATTCCCGAACCTGAGACTCCAAAAGCGTAATTTGGATATCTTGCTCTTTTAGCTGCTCCTCCAGGGCATGCACCTGTTTCTCTAATTCCCGTAAAGATGTACTTACTGGATTGACCTCTCCTTGCTGCGTGGTAACTGTAATCATTTCTGCCTCCAATTTGGCAATCCTTCTCTTTAATTGCTCATTCTCCGTCTTCGAGCTCTCCGATTGTCTCCGAAAATCGTCCTCTAATTTGGATCTCCTGGCTTCCAATTTCGCCACCCTATTCTTCTCCTCCTGGTATTGGTTCCGCAACTCCATACACTCGTGCTTGGTAAGCTCCATCAGACTCTTTGCCAACTTGTTCTCCTTGGCCCATTCAGCTTGGGTCTCCTTGAATTGGTGCTCTAATCTTGAATATTTGAGAGCGTCTATTACTGAAGCACGTTATAAATCCCCAATCTTCTTCTTCTGATCCTCAATGATCTTGTCCTTCTCCTCCAGTACCTGTCTAAGGCTGAACTCATTGCCCATTTTCTCAACGGCCATCTGTAATTGAGTAATTTGTATCGAGATTAACTCCTTGAGTTCTCTTGCCTGCTGGCCAGCTCCAGATAAATCCACCCGTTGATAATACTCTACCAGTATTGGTGGAGTGACGGCCATATTGCTACTGGGACGACCCAATTCTCTAGATGACGAGCTGACATTGGTCCGTTCGTAATTTCTAGCTTGGCTGCACTCTGCTATCGCCGCTTCCTCGACTTGTTTTGATGGCAATGGTGTTGACTCTACTCTTGTCTCTGTTGCTACAGCGTCTAGTCTCTCCACCATTGAAGGTTGCTTCAGTTGATATCTAATTGCTTCACACACGTAATTGGAGCATAACATCGTGGTAACCTTCCCTGTTCTTCTTTTCACGACCAATTCCGCATGGATTCTGGTCGCAACATATGCTACCCTGTTGAAGACCATCCCCTCCAACGTCACAATTGCTGAAAACAATAACCTCCTTGCCATATACGTTGAATGTCGGTTCAGCCCTAATCGCTTCTGCACAAACCACATCCATTCTCCCAGCTCCGACGTAAGCGCATCCGCTGTCTTCTACCCTTGATTTTTCTCAAATGCTTCGTTTCTCGACTTGAAGTACTTGCTTGGAACAAAATCAGACTCCAAGTCTCCCGATATCGGTAGCTCACCCATGGGAAGATATAGAACCTTGTTCAACGTCACCTCATCTATACCAATAATTCTCCCATGAACCACACTGGACCCGTCTTCCGGATCATAATTCGTCACATATTCCATTAACAATGCTATATTTATTAGTGATAGCCTCTGCAAAAACTTCAAAAATCCATACATCTGCGCCGTACAAAACTCTCTCTGTCTCTTTCACGACCAAAAAATGTCTATAGTGACCGGCTCCATGCTGGTCACTATCACGCACTCCATTGGTGGCAATGCTTCCTTCGTCTTGACATTACGCTGTCGCTCCTCTCTCGTAGCTGTCCTCTTCTTACGCTCAATCACCATCTTCGCTACTCATGATAATCCTCTAAAACCTGTGCTTAGCAACTTGAATCAAGAAATTACAATGTAAACAATGCCAGCCAAGAGCCCCACTCTTAACTTCTATCCTGGTTCTCCTCCTGATATGACTTAACCTAACAGGCCTATAACAACCTATCCTATTAGTGTCTTCCTGACGGCTCACCTTCACTCAACCCGTCCATAATCTCATCATCACACGCTCTTCCCTTCCCATCACAACTCTTGCGCTGTCACTTCAATACTAAATTGGCTTTCTCTCTCCCCCCTCCACTGATATAAAATCCGTCCCGGGTTTATATAGCATACAGATGTAGCTGATTCCCATTTATATGCATGGTAAATTTAGCACCCATTAAGTCTTCCAATTGGACTGAGCCATTGGAAAAACCCTCAATGATGCTGTACGGTCCATGCCACCGAATATGAAATTTTCCTGGAAATTTTTTAAAACGACTGTCATAAAGCAGTACCAAATCATTGGGCATAAAAATTTTGGTTTTAATTTACTATCATAATAACTTTTCCGTCGCCTTTGAGTGGCCTCCTGTCTCAATAGGGCATTGGTTCGAGTTTCATCCAACTGCTCTAATTGTGCAAAACAAACTTGTAACGACTCCGTATCCCCCAATCGTTCCTCCAATGCAATGCGCAAACTTTGAACTTCGAATTCGATAGGTAATATTGCTTCCGGACCATAAACTAATTGAAAGGATGTGGCATTAGTCGTAACTTTATATGCAATACGGTATGCCCACAAAGCGGCAAACAATTTAGTGTCCCAATCCGTGCCTGCACCAGATATTGTCTTGGTGATAATTGTACATAATATGCCGTTGGTCTTTTCTGTTTGGCCATTTGCTCTGGAATGATACGGTGTCGTCTTGCGGTGTTTAATCTCATATTTAGCAGTCAATGCTTCAATTGTACTATTAATGAAATGGGTTCCTCGATCACTGACCAATTCTTTTGGACAGCCAAACCGTGTAATAATATTTTCATATAAGAATGTGGCTACATCACTAGCACTATCAGATTTTGTTGCCTTCGCTTTGGCCCATTTGGTAACATAGTCCGTGGCAACCAATATATACCGTTTTTGTCCATGGCGAGAGGCAGGTGCAATTAGGCCCACGAAATCAATATCCCATTTTTCAAAAGGTGCCTATGCGAGAATTGGAACTAATGGCATCGCGGATGTACCCGTAGGACGACCAATTTGTTGGCACAGGTCACAACGACGTGCAAACTGGTGAGCATCCACAAACATTGTCGGCCACCAATATCCCGCCTGTAAAACTTTGCGTGCTATGCTCTCGCCTGCAAAATGTCCACCACAACTATCCAAATGACATCCTTCCAATATAGTGCGTGCTTCATTCTGATAAACACAACGGCGTAAAATATCATCTTTCCCTTGTTTATATAAAGTTTTTGCAATCATAGTATAAGGTGCGCTTTTCAAAACCAATCTTCTCTTAAGCTTCTCTGTAAAATGGAAAGGAAAAGTTTGAAAAGTCAAATACTGTATCAATTCACTATATTCCGACGTAATTAGGTCGACAAGAAATAACTCAGCGTCAGGTAATGCATCAAGAATGGGTTCATTTCCCAATATATTGGACAGTCGCGATAGATGGTCCGCATTGGCATGCGGCTTCTCCGGCCGTACATTAATAGTAAAATCAAATTCTTGTAAAAGCAATATCCATCTTGCGATGCGGCCACTCAACTGGGGCTTATTAATCATATATTTTAAAGCGTCATGATCCACGTGGAAGACAAATTTATATCCAAGAAGATAATGCCGAAACTTTTGGACAGAATAAATCATTCCCAAAGCCTCTTGCTCAGTTGTAGTGTAATTCTGTTCGGCAGCCACCAACTGACGGCTTGCATAATAAATAGGATGATCGTGGCCCTTGTCATTCTTCTGGCTCAATACCGAACCAATCGCAATATTAGAGGCATCAACATAAACCTCAAAAGATTTTGTCCAACAAGGGGCAACCAATATTGGTGTAGAAACCAATTTTTGTTTTAATGTTTCAAACGCAACTGTACATTCCTTGGTCCAAATTGGTTCGAGACTGTCCGGTAGTTGCTTTTTCAACAAATTTGTCAATAGAATACAGATAACAGTAAATAGATAAATAAAACGTCGATAATAGCTAACATGCTTAATAAAGGTGCGAACACCTGTCACTGTATCGGGTATTTGGAGTTCTAGTATAATTTTTATTTTATCCGGATCGGTGGCGATACCTATTTCCGATACGATATGACCCAATAATTTTCCTGAGGGTACCCCAAATTTACATTTTTTTGAATTCAAAGAAATTCCAAATTTAGTATATTTGCCTAAGTACCGGCCCAATTTGTCTAAGTGTTCTTCTCTGGTGCTGAATGTGCAGAAATCATCTAAAAAGATTTCCATTGAAACCCGTAGCTCATCTTGGAATGCTTGCATCATCACCCTCTGAAATGTAGCTGGCGTATTACAAAGTCCGAAAGGCATGACCTTATAAGCAAAAGTTCCCCAATCCGTAATAAACGTAGTCTTTAATTGATCCTCCTTTACAATTTGTACCTGATTATATCCGGAAAAACCATCAAGAAACGAATAACATTTGTGGCTTGCTATTGCATCTAAGATACTATCCGTAAATGGTAAAAGAAAGTAATCCTTCTTTGTAGCAACATTCAACTTTCGAAAATCTTGGCAAATTCGGACTTTCCCGTTCTTCTTGGGAACCATAACTATCGGCGAAACCCATTCACTATGTGGTACATGATATATAAATCCCACCTCCAGAAGCTTATCCAATTCCTCCTTTACCATCAACGAATATTTAGGATTCAGTCGATGTTGCCTTTGTCGTACTGGTGTAGCCGTGTCCTCCAATTTTATTCGATGCTCACAAACTTCAGCTGGAATACCCTTCAAATTTTTATAAGACCAAGCAAAAGCTGATTTATGTTTAATAAAATAATCTGTCCAAAGCTCTTTAGTTTTACCCATTATACCATCATAAATTTGAATCAATTTGGGATTATCCTTTGTGCCTAGATTTATTGATTGACACTTTGGTCCATTAAGAGCTTCAGCGGTAATCTTCTGCTCTGTTTTGGGATCTTTCATAAACTCCGACAAATTGAAGCTTTTCAATTTGGGATCTATAGCACCAACTTGATTAACATCTCTTCGCTGCATCTAGTGTGTAATCATATGATCTGAATCATCAATAATGTCTGGAGGAAAAAAATATTCTCCTGATCCTCCACAATAGTAAATATTCCTATTTTGTACTGCAACTTCCCATGCCTCGACAGCCTTTGATTTGGAAACAACCAGTTCTTCTTCCGTATACTCCTGTTCGCAGTTCGATGTATATTCTGGACTGATAATTTGAGTTTCTCCGTAATACTGGACAGGATACATTTGGAGCACTATTTTATCCTTACCCTTTCCAATTGTTAGCGTTCCACGACCCCAATCGTTCCGAGCTTCAGCTTGATATAGCCATGGTCGACCCAACAAAATTGGATATGACAATACTATTCTTTGTAATCGGAATACAATATAATCAATTGTGTATGTAATCCCCGCAACAACTGTATCAATTCCTCGTAAAGTACCCATAGGTCGGACTCGACTTGAATCTGCCATTCGCAAAACAACCGTAGTTGGCATTAATTGGTCCAATCCCAATTCTTCCATTGTATCCACATTCATGAGGTTAACGCTAGCCCTGCCATCCACTTGTACACCTTGAACTAATACTCCATCAATTGATACATCAATAGTCGGCGCGCCTGGATCCGGATTCAAACTTACTTCACGAATTTCTTTTTGACGAGTTCTTCGTCGAATCAAAGAAGAGTTTAAGGTGTTACGGCATTCTGGTGCTACTGCCAATAATTGCTTTATTGTGATTGTTGATTGAATTGAACCTAAATCCTTCAGAATATCATAGGGTTCCATATTGGTCATGATTCCCAATGTCTTTTTTTTCTTACGAATTTCGGATCCCGGTCCCCGTATATTGGTACTTCCAATATCAGGAATTGGTACTTTCTCGATTTCTGGTGGCAACTGCTCCTTGAAAATTGGATCCTTTAACTAGTACGACTGTCCACCGTATTGGTGTAATATTGGTACTTGTGAAATTGGTGGACGCACCAATATATTGGTGGAATTGGGTTGTGATGGTGACGCTTCATCCAATAATGGAGCAGATTTTGGTATTGGTCTGTTGACCGGGGCTAATATCGATTTCTCCAATATTTTAATTGGTTCTTTGCCTTTTTGCTGATTTCTTGTCAATACTGCATGAATCGCTTCCACCCGATGTACCGGTGATTCCTGTGGTTTGTTTGTTTCTTCTATAATTTGCACTGTTGATGTCATGTGCTGGTCCCTACTATTTGGATTAAAAGGCACATTACATTGGTAGTGGTAATGACCAGATTGCTTACAATTTGCACAAAGAGGTGCGTATTCTTCGACAAATCTTGGGTTGTTACAATCACTTGCATAATGACCCAATTGGCGACATCGAAAACAACGAACTGGTTTTCTTCCTGTCTTATCAAGTACATTGCGAGTCTCCGTCTGGACATACCTTCCAGATCGGTTCCATGTTGGTGCAGTAAAGGATCCAGGTTGACTAGTTGTAGCCATTGCTGAATTGGTCTGTTGTATTGGCATCGATGGTTGATTTCCCATTTGATTTTGGCCACCATTCTACATATTGGTCCCATAGGGCTGATTATAGTTAGGATTTTGGAAATTTCCGAAATCACGATTCACTCTATTATTTCTATTTCCATTTCATCCACCCATATTTCTTGTTTGCACTTGATTTACATCCCATACAGTTGGTTGTATCATTGTTTGTTGTCTTGGTAAGTACCAACAATTGGCAGTATTATGCTTTCCTCCACAATACATACACTGTCCCATCTTCTGATGAGGCGAGGGGCATTCCGTATCAAAGTATCCCTGCCTTTTACAGTTGTTATACCATACATTAGGTCTCATATTAGAAGGTTTATGCCTTTTCTCTTTATCTTTAGTCATATGCACGGCTAATTCTTCCATTTTCTTCATTAGATTTAACAATAGAGTTTCGTTAGAATTATTAATTGTTGCATTCATAGGTACTTCAGGTTGTCGATATGCCATCGATGAAGGATAAGTTGCCACGGGTGGTATCGCCTGCAAAGGAGTGGCATTAACTACTCCTTGAGAATTGGGATTTCCCATACTAGGCGCAATCATTCGTGGGTAGCTTCCTATCATCGTATTGGTCATTAGAACTTGATTTCCTACACTAGGAATCATTGTGGTTCCCACCATCAACAGTTGATCATAATGACACTCCTCCCACACCTTTACACGTGCTAAGGAGGCAGCTATCGTAACTGGTTGAGACTCCTTAACAAACATCTTCAATTCTGGGGTATGCAACCCATTCACTATTATTTACAATATAAACGCGTCTGGCATTTGATTTTTTGGCCATTTACGTAATATATCTGCAACTCAGCCATAATACAACTGCATCGATTCTCCCACAAACATTTTACTGTTCAGCAAATTTTCTCGAAGATGATCTTCGAGTCCTATTAGTCGAAAATGAGTTAAGAAAGCATTTTTCAATGCTTCCCAATTAGAAAATTGTCCCACTGGTTGTCGAATATATCATTCAAACGCTATATCCTTTAAAGTCGTTGGCAGCCATCGCAGCCAGATATCTTCAGTTCTGCCATTATTGGCTACACACGCTGTCAAAAATTGGGATAGGTGTTGATCGGGATCAGAACCCGGCCATCCATTAAACGTGGGTAATGGAGCCACGCTGGTGGTGCGATCTCCAATTGCTCCCATCTGTACCGCTATTGGCACTATGGGTGCTTCTTCTACCATTGGTACTTGCGCTGGTCTTCTTGCTATATTAATATGAATTCTTCTTTTTGTTCCAATTTGATATTTGCTCACTCTTCTTTCTTGTAAACTATCGCTATTATTCAATTCTTCTGTACTTAAATTTCTTATAATTACTGAACTTGACTCTAACGCTTCGTTACTCATGGTATCTCCTACAAGCACTCGCGGTAATTTCTGGTATATAATGGTGCAATATTGCACTTCTTTCAGAACTTGGATATGCTCGAATACTCGCACATGCATGCAGCCACGGCTTTATCCAACTCCATCGACGTTTCTTACGTTGAATCCCTTCTTGTTGTTGTCGTAATAAATTTCTGAAATAAAATCGCTCCTGTCATTCTTTTACTTGTTGATTCCTTCTGTGATTATCATAGTTGTAATCACTGTTCATACTCCTTCGATCTCGTCTTTTGTACCATCAATTCTTTAACATTTCATACTGTTGTCAATCCTCGGCAGCGGTGCCAAAAATGTAATCGTCGTTTGACTCGGACTCAAAACACCAAGATATTTGATCAGTATAGGTGGGTTCGATCTAGGAGAAAGACTCGTTGTATGAATTGGATATGTTATGTCACAATTGATTATGTATTAATTATCTAAAACTTCCAAAGTTCTCTTCCTCATCTCAATTCAATCCCTTCACAATCTCTACAATCGTTCACTGCCCTGCAGCTACTCAATATCACTGACATTCCTGACATCTACAGGATGCTTAATCTCTTTCCATAGTACTTCAATTCTCAATTCCTTTACTTTTACTCAATCTTCCAGTGCTACTATTACAATGCAATAATCTCTATTATCACAATCACACTTTCTTTCTCTAAATTAATTAATTCGAATTCATAATTTTCAATATCTCAATCACAGTTTCAGCAATCCTTTTCTTAAATCCAATACTAAAGAAAAACACAAAAGTAAAGAAAACAAAAGGGTAGCTCCAAGCTTTACCCTGGCTCACGACTATCACAGTCTGGCCCCCATTCCTTCTTCCTCAACCTCTTTATCCTACCAAAATATGAATCGTCATTCAGCAGATTCCACAGGTTGTGAAACTTTGGCTTCTTAATTACATATGTTCCTAACTTCCTACTATTAACAACTAATCGAACTAACCATTCATCTAAATCCCAACATTACTACTATTTAACCGATAATGAACCAGAAAAGTCATTTATACATTCTACATATATACTTTCCCCTGATTTTTTAGATTCTAACCGTAATTCTATAATTAACCACTTTTAATGATTTAATCATTCATCCGTCCTCTTAAATTTTCTATTATATGGACTATTAATATATTTTATCAATATCTTTCAAAAACGAATTAATATCTATTCTATATAGCCCCACTCCTACATGTACAGCGTCCTCGTAAATACTCAATTGATACCTATTTAAAAATTATCTAACAAAACTCTACAAAAATTATGATCCCTCTGGCTGTCAAGGACAAGAACTCGATGAAAGCTAAAGAGTAAGTGAGACTTTTCTCAAAAAGAAATAGGACAAAATAGAAATATGTATATTAAGAAAGAAACTGGAATGGCTATTGCCAAAATACAAGAAAACTAGAGACCCTTGAAACTAGACTAGAAGCAAGAAAGGAGTTGACAAGAGTGAAGAGGGCTTCACTCTTGCCTCTATATATACTATCTAACTAGAAGCCACGTGGCGATGTTCTATAAGACCTCCAATATATGTTGACTTTCTAGGCCACATGCCTTTGCTTGCAAGGCAAGTTTTCTATGGATGGACCACGTAGTTAGCTTGTTCTTTAAGCTTCCAACATGCGTGGCACATGGCTAACTTTTTGACCAAGTTTCTAACCTAAAAGTCAACTATAGACTCCTATAAAGTCAAAGCAGCGTCTATGAAGCTTCTAAGAAGCTTCTCTAGAAGATATTACACAATTAACCTACTTTTACATACTTTTATCTATTCATATAGGTAATTATATGTATGTCCGTGACATTACCCCCCCTTCTAGGGACGAGTTCCACGAGGAGCGGTGATTATATATTGAGAAAATCTAATATGCGACGAATTGTATTTGCTACATACTCTGATCTTTGTTCTCTTCGAAGATAGTTGATGGGTCCTCTTAGCCATCGATAGTGTCCCATTCCAGGGCGAGAAGACCACCCTGTTATTTGATCACTGTTGAGGCCTTCATAACTTCCTCAATCTTGTCTCTTTTATAAGAGAGATTTTCATCTTGGTTTTGATGGATGTCGTTGATGAAAAACTTTGACTTTAGCTGATGCATTTGCTAGATTCCTGGATGGCTCCCATGTGCGCTCACTAATATCATATCCGCACCAATGAACAAGATATTCCAGCTTATTTCGACGCCGCCTTGAGTCTAATATCTCTTCCACCTCAAATTCTTCATTATTATCTACTTCTATAGGAGGCGGTGGCATTTGTCTTCTTCCTTGTATATCCACTGTCTTATATGGTTCAAGAAGAGATACGTGGAATACAGGATGGATCTTCATTGACTCCGGTAGATGTAACCGATATGCAACTGGGTTGATCTGTTCAGAAACAGAAAAGGGGCCAAGCCTACGATAGTCCAATTTGTCACAAGGTCGAGTGGTCTTGATATTGCGACGAAGTAGCCATACCTTATCACCCACGTTGAATTGTGGTTGCTCTTTACGATAAACATCTGCATATATCTTTTGTCGTTCTTGAGCTTTCTTCAACTGCGCCTTCATTATTGCATGTAACTCTGACAACCGATTTGCCATATCTTCTGCTGCAGGATTATCAACTTTTGAAAAATCAAAAGTATCAAGTCGTGGATGATAGCCATAATTGGCAAAGAAAGGTGTTTGTTGCGTGGAGGAATGTACCGTATTATTATAAGCAAACTCTGCCAATGGTAGAAGGTTTGTCCAATCATCTTGTTGGTAGTTGATGGTACACCTTAAATACTGTTCCAAGACTTGGTTTACGCGCTCTGTTTGTCCATCAGTTTGAGGATGGAAAGCTGAAGATAGCTTTATGTCCACTTTTAAAATCTTGAAAAGAGTCCTCCAAAATCTCGACACAAATTGAGTTCCCCTATCCGATATGATATCTTTAGGCAATCCATGATAGCGATAGATATTATCAATGAAAAGCTTAGCTGTTTCTTCACCTGTGATAGATTTTGTACATGGCATAAAATGTGCCATCTTGGTGAAACGATCTACTATCACAAATATAGAATCATAAGATCTTGAGTTTGGAAGATCTGTGATGAAATCCATAGAAACAGAAGACCATGGTTGTTCTGGTATAGGTAATGGCTGAAGAAGTCCGTAAGGTCGATGACGAGGAATTTTTGATCTTGAACAAATATCACATGATTGTACAAAGTCTTTGACTGACTTCCACATTTGTGGCCACCAAAAATCTCTTGATATGAGTTCCAAAGTCTTATTATATCCAAAGTGCCCTGCTGCTGGAAAGTCATGACGTGCTTGAAGAACACGCAAACGTGCTTTTCCTTCTGGAACATATAGGCGTCCTTCAAAATATAATAGATTATTCTTGAACTCAAACTTAGAAGGATCATGAGACTTGGAAGAATTATTCTCGATATCATAAACAAGAGGGTCTGAGGACATACTGGACTGGATTTGCTTGAGAAAAGTTGAATCAACAGTCAATGTTGATTTCACTGCTCGGAGATGAAATTGCTCCGGTTTCAAGAGGACCGTTCTTTGTTGCTCAAAAGCTGCATCTCCTTCTTTTGGTGCAAAATAAGAACGTCTAGACAGGGCATCGGACAAACCTTGTTGTTTTCCTGGCCGATAAGTGATAATGAAGTCGAATCTTGACAAAGACATACTCCAACGAGCTTGACGACGATTCAACATGCGTGCTGACATGAAATACTCGAGGTTCTTGTGATCTGTATACACAGTGACTGGACTAGAAGCACCTTCTAGATAATGACGCCATTCTTGAAAGGAATCCACGATTGCAAGAAGTTCTTTATCGTGGATCTCATAATTGATCTCGGCTGCTGAGAATTTTCTTGAATGAAAAGCTATCGGATGAAGTTTGTCATCTGTTCCCATTTGTGATAAAACTGCACCCAAGGCAAAATCCGATGCGTCTGTTTCCATAAAAAATGCCTTGGAAAAGTCAACACGATATAAGACTGGTGCAGAGACAAACGATGTCTTCAAGGCTTCAAATGCTGCTTCCGCTTCTTGATTCCATTGGAATTTATCTTTACTAGTCAAGCGTGTAAGTGGAGCTGCAACTCGTGAGAAGTCTTTGATGAAGATCCGATAGTAATTGGCAAATCCCAAGAAACATTGGACATCTCTTACAGTCTTTGGAATCTTCCAATCCATGATTGTTTGGACTTTCTTAGAATCCATCATAAGACCATCATTTGAAATGATGTATCCTAAAAAGTCAACTTGAGTAGTGTGAAATACACACTTTTCCATCTTGGCGTACAATCCTGCATCTCTGAGTTTTTGTAATACTTGACGAACATGTATTTCATATTCTTCAACATTCTTAGAATAAATCAGGATATCGTCTAGGTAGCAGACGACAAAATTGTCTAAGAATTCACGAAATACATCATTCATGAGATGTTGAAAAGCAGCTGGTGCATTCGTGAGTCCAAAAGGCATGACATTATATTCAAAATGCCCGTACCTGGTTCGAAACGCAGTCTTCCATTCATCTCCTTCTTTGATCCGTACTAGATTATATGCTCCTCTTAGATCTATTTTTGTATAGATCTTAGCTTGATTTAACTGGTCAAGGAGTCCTGATATCAAAGGTAATGGATACCTGTTCTTGATTGTGATCTTGTTGAGTCCTCGATAGTCAACACACATTCGTAAAGATCCATCTTTTTTCTTTACGAATAGAATTGGAGCTCCTGCTGGAGATTTTGAATGGCGTATGAAATTCTTCGCTAAATTCTCGTCAATATATGTCTTGAGTTCAGCCAACTCATCTTGCGATAAACTGTAAATTGGTCCAAATGGTGGCTGAGTTCCTTCCTTGAGATCGATTGAACAATCGTATGGGCGATGCTCAGGAAAAATATCTGCATTCTTTTTCTCAAAAACGTCTTGATAATCCTGATATTGACTTGGAATGCCACTTGAAGTCTTTATGCTTTCAGAAATAGGTGCAGCATAAATAGCAAAAGTTGATCCTTCTTTTGCTGCGTGTATAAATGCTTTTGCACCTATAGGTGCGAGTTTTACTATACTAGACTCATGGTTTTTTACTTGGTTAATAGAACTGTTACTAATGCTCTGAGGAAAATCAAGTTTACGAGAAATCCAATCTATTCGAGGATTATACTTTTCTAACCATGATAAGCCTAAAATTACTGGATTAGAGGGAGATCTAATTATATTAAAAATTACGCAACTACTATGACCATTTATTACTACATCTACAGGAAGTGTTTCGTGAGTTACATCTCCAGAAGACAACGGATGACCATCTATGACTTCTACGTGTACAGGTTTAGTTTTTTGTATTAATGATATTCTATGACATCTAGCAAATTCTTCATCTAAAAAACAAGATGAGGCTCCTGAATCTACCAAGGCAGAGGCTTTGTAATTATTAGGTCCTAAACGCACATCTATTATAAAACAAGGAGATGGTTTTGAGGAGAGGATAGGACCTTTATTAGAAGTTGTACAAGATTCCAGCTGCACGGTCCCTATTGTAGCTGGACGTACTCGTTTTCCGACATACTGTCTTCTTTGACAGCCGTACTCCTCATTTTGTAGTTACGTCGCTTCTTTGGACAATGTTGAGCAGTGTGCTTAGGTTCTCCACAATATAAGCACAATCCTTCTTGTCGACGACGAGACTTTTCTTGCTCAGTAAGAGGTTTGAAACGTACCGCATCAATTTGCATATCCTCTACTTCTGAAGGTATGTGTTGAGGAGACGTCAGTGTTGCCATTGAATTGTAGTAACGTTGAGGCCCACTTGTGTGACTCTCGGATCGAAATTCAAAAAGTCGATTGTCGCACTTCACAGCAAAGTCAATTGCTTGACTCAATGTTTGAGGATCAGGTAAATTAAGCATCAATTTCTTTACCTCATATTGTAATCCGTAGAGAAATTGACTCACAAGTGCGGCATCATCCCACTTGATATCAGTTGCAAGTTGTCAAAATTACGAAGCATATAATGTTACTGATCGATTGCCTTGTCGCAAAATACGGATCTTGTTGGTTGCAACACGAATTGCATCATGTTCTCCAAACATGGATCGAAACTCCGCCAAAAAAGCCTCCAGATTATCCAATATTGGATCTCGTCGTTCAAGAAAAGATGAAAACCATGACAATGCTGAACCTGAAAGAAGTGTACCAATGAATCTTACTTGTGACCCTGGAGTTGGATAGCTCTGGGGTTGAAGTTCAATCACTAGTTGGACCTGATTGATGAATCCTCGAAACTTGGATCTGGTACCATCAAACTTCTCGGGCAAGGCAACTCTCGGTTCTCTAATACTCGAAGGTTGTTCCATTCTGGGAGAAGGGACATGGTTTGGTGCAGATGTTGAAGCAGCCCCAATCATCTCTATATCTTCACTTCCTACCATTCTTGTTGCTCCTTGTGGTGGTAAATTGAGTTGATGCATCGCAAGCATTAACTCCCTCAATTGTTCTTGCATCTGTGCCATTGCACTCTTCATTTCAACAAGCTCTGCCATAGTAGCACTTAGAAAAGAGAAGATGTCTAATAACGCTCAAAACAAATAGAAGAGAGGAATTGATAACAAAGAAAATACTAAGAACAATATCAGTTTAAAAGAGGGTAATCCACAACTTCTAATGCGCTTATGTCTTATCAAGAAAAAGGGGTAATCCACTCTTAATCAAGAAAAGACAAAGCTCTGATATTGTAAGTGTACTCTTGTCAATCTGTCAAGGACAAGAACTCGATGAAAGCTAAAGAGTAAGTGAGACTTTTCTCAAAAAAGAAATAGGACAAAATAGAAATATGTATATTAAGAAAGAAACTGGAATGGCTATTGCCAAAATACAAGAAAACTAGAGACCCTTGAAACTAGACTAGAAGCAAGAAAGGAGTTGACAAGAGTGAAGAGGGCTTCACTCTTGCCTCTATATATACTATCTAACTAGAAGCCACGTGGCGATGTTCTATAAGACCTCCAATATATGTTGACTTTCTAGGCCACATGCCTTTGCTTGCAAGGCAAGTTTTCTATGGATGGACCACGTAGTTAGCTTGTTCTTTAAGCTTCCAACATGCGTGGCACATGGCTAACTTGTTGACCAAGTTTCTAACCTAAAAGTCAACTATAGACTCCTATAAAGTCAAAGCAGCGTCTATGAAGCTTCTAAGAAGCTTCTCTAGAAGATATTACACAATTAACCTACTTTTACATACTTTTATCTATTCATATAGGTAATTATATGTATGTCCGTGACACTGGCCTATCTAATTAATCAATTGCCACAATATTTGTTATTGGTTCCACCGATTCCGGTTCCAACTGCAAATCTTCGTCCTCCTCCAATCCTTCCATTGGTTCTTGCCTCAACTGAGCTGAAAGGTCTTCATTGTACTCGCCCAGTTCATGGACTTGAGCTTTCAATTTCACAATCTGGGCATCCTAAAGTTCCAATTCTTGTTGCTGACTCATCCATTCTAGAATATCTTCAATCGACACTTGTGACCGGTTCCTCATTGTTAACTCTTAACTGAAACTACTACTCTCAAAAATACAAGAAATACAAGAAAATGACACTCCAGCCAACCCAAAACAACACCACAGAATGACTTTAACTGGTGCCTTACTCCTATTCTTTTACTACCTAGTGATAATACCAATATGTTATCCATACTATCCGTGAAAGATAATGAGGAGTAATCTTTCTTGATGGCCGCACTTAACTTTCAAAAATCTTGATATATCTTGATTTTTCCATTCGTCTTTGGTACCATCACGATTGGCGACACCCATCCACTATGCAGAATAAGATAAATAAAATCCACATCGAGAAGTTTATCCAATTCCTCTTTCACTAAAAGGGAATATTTTGGGTTAAGCCGATGTTGTCTTTGATGAACTGGCGTAATATCCTCCTCCAATATAATCTGGTGCTCACACACGTCACCTAGAATCCCTTTCAAATCCGCATACAACTACGCAAAGGCAGATTTGTGATGGACAAAAAACTGTTTTCAATCATCCAATTCTGTACCAATAATATCTGCATATATTTTAATTAATTGTGGCGTTTCATTGATATCCAGGTTAATAGATTGACACACAGGGTCTTCAACAACCTCTAATATAATTGTCTTCTCTTGATCTGAATATCTTGTATTATCCGACATATGGGAACTACCCGAATCTGGTTCCAATGTGCTGACTCTATTGACTGCGGAATTATTCATCCATTCAGCAATAGCATGTTCCAACTTAGTTGCATCCTCTTGATGCAGTAAATATTCACCGAGACCTCCACATTGGTAGACTCCTGCCTTTGCTGTTGAAGTGTTTTGTCCTATCTCAAATTGCTGTGAACTTATAATATCGTCATCTGCCTCAATCGATTGACTCTCGTTGTACCATATAAATTTTGATTCTGGCAATTGAGATTCTCCATGATATTGTATCGGATACATCTGTAGAACAATTTGGTCACGACCTTTTCCAATTGTCAATGTACCTCGGCCCCAATTGTTCTTAGCTTTGGCTTGATAAAGCCAAGGTTTGCCTAATAAAATGGGATACGATAACATAGAACTCTGTAATCAAAATATAATATAATTGATTTTATATGTCAATCCCGCAATTACAGTAGTAATATTACATAAGATTCCCTTTGGTTTTATCCGACTATGATCTGCCATTCGTAAGACCAATGTCGTAAATAGCAATTGCTTTAAATCCAAGTCCTCCATTGTATCCGTGTTCATTAAATTCACACTGGAGCCACCATCGACTTGTACCCTTGGAATTAAAATGCTATCGATTGATACATCGATTGTTGGTGCTCCCGGATCTTGATTTAAGTTAACTTCATGAATTTCTTTAGTGCGGGATCTTTGTTGTATTAATGCTGAATTCAATGCAGATCGACATTCCAGTGCTACAGCCAAAAGTTGCTTCATTGTAATTGAAGACTGAATAATATCCAAATCCTTCAGAATGTCATAGGGTTCCATATTGAGAGTTATTCTCAATGCTCTTTTGCATTTTATTGGTTTGAGTTTATCTCCGTGAAGTAAGATATTCTTCCGCCCTAGACTCGAAATTGGAACAGCAGCTAGAGTTTTCTTGAAATTCTTGTCCTCGAGAGGATCTTTCAATAGATAGGATATTTTTTGGAGCTACATAGAGATTGAAACTGCTTGAAACAAAACTGAAGCCTCCATAATTGGGACCTCATTGGGTTCTGCTACCGAGTGAGGTCTCATACTTGGTACGAAGCCCGTAACAGGACCTAGATTGGATGGTCCCCTAATTGAATCAAATTAGTCTTTCGCATCGGGATTACCCAAATGTTAAATTGGTCATTTTTTCTTTTGCTGACTCTAGGTAAGAACGGCTTGGGCACATTCTATCCGATTTATCGGAGAATCTTGAGGACCTCGATTTATCTCCTCAAATTTTTCTTGGCTTTGGATCTGCTGATCTCAATTATTGACATTGAACGGAGCATTACATTGCTGATACGTATGCCCTGACTGCTTGCAATTCCCACAAATTAGCACATAATCATCACTGGCTCTGAGATTGGGACATTCATTGGCATAATAACCAATCTGTCTGTAACGAAAACAACGAAGTGGTCTTCTTGAACTCCCATCAGACATATTGGGTGCCTTCATTGGTATATACCTACTAGGCTTATTCCATGTAGGGTTAGAAAATGATCCTGGTTGTCCCATCGGTAGTAAGAAAACTTAGTTTGATGATGTTGGTGGAGCATATTGCTGATACCTCTGCTGTTCCTTACAGTAGTTCTGGAGGTTCAATGCAGACCCCTGATTAAAATTGGAACTTTGAAAGTTATTGAATGCTCAATTTTATCGATTAAATCGATTTCCATTCCATCCAAACAAATTTTCTGTTTGTACTTGATTGACGTCCCACTGGGTTGGTGGAATCATGGTCTGATTACTAAATTATTGTTGTTGTCTTTGCCAATTCCAACAATTTGTTGTTAGGTGCTTTCTACTGTAAAATGTATATTGACTCATTATTTGTGAGGTGAGGGCATTCTGTTACAGAATGACCGTGGCCCTTACAATTACTGCACCATACATTGGTCCTAGTATTGATAGGCTTTTGCCTCTTCTCTTTATCTTTGGTCATATTGACGGCCATTTCTTCCATTTTCTTCATCAAATTCAATAATAAGATTTCATTGGAATCTTTTAGGGTTGGCATTATTGGTATCTCTGTCATAGTTAACGCTTATTGTTGATACAGAAAATATGGAGCATATATTATTATCATGTTTGGTGGTATAGCTTGCAATGGGGTGACATTAATTGGCCCTTGAATATTGGTATTAGAATTGGCCCCTGTTTCTAACATCCATGGATAATTAGCCACTGATTCATTCCAAGTCAGATTTTGATATCTACCTTGAACTGGAATCATCGTGGCTGACGCACTTAAAAACTGATCATAATGGCATTCCTTCCAAACCTTGGCTCTATTAAGGGATGCAGCCACCATAACGGGTTGAGTTTCCTTTACAAATATTTTTATCTCTGGTAGGTGCAAACCATTGATTAATATGGATAAGATAAATGCCTTCGGTATTTGGTCATTCGGCCACTTATTGAGTATATTAGCCATTCGGCCATAGTACGATTCCACCGCCTTCCTTAGGATCATTTTGCTATTCATTAACCTCTTTCAAAGGCGGTCGTCAAAACCAATTGGCCGAAAATGAGATAAAAATGTATTCTTCAATGCTTCCCAATTCAGAAATTGATCCACTGGTTGGCGATTGTACCATTCAAATGCCATGTCTTTTAAGGTCGCTGGCAGCCATTGCAACCAAATATCTTTAGTTTTTCGATTATTAGCTACACATGCTCTAAGAAACTGAGACAAATGTTGATTGGGATCCGTATCCAAAAATCCCTGAAAAGTAGGTAGTGGCACGATACTAGTCATACCATCGCCTATTGCACCCATTTATACTGCAATCGGAATGGCTGGTCCTCCTAACGCCATTGAATTTCTTGTTCTACTAAACTCCATTTTAAAATAATCTCTGCTTTTCTTTATTCTAATTTCTGAGCTGTTAGTGCTCCTTGATTTAATGTTATTTTCCGTAATTAGTTCTATTGGTTGAATTGCAGGTGAAAATGTCAGATTTTAAAATACAATATAGTTATCTTTATTGGTGACCAATTTAAGCCAATCTGAAGAACCACTATTGCTCGTTTGAGCGGTAATCCCTATTGAAAAAATATCCAATGCAGTACCAAATTCTTCTACGCCTCCTTCTCTTTTAGTTAACAGCTTTAAGATTTTCACTGGAATGTTAACAAAATTTCTCGCGAGTGTTCTTGGCAGTTTTTCTAATGATACATAAGACTACAGAATTAATAGTCTGTCTGGTTCTTGATATGTTCGGATGTACCGACAAGCTTACAACCATGGTTTAATCTAATTCTATCGATGCTTCCTTTTAAGATCACGTTGTCGTGTTGTAACACGAGTATACAGTGAAAATAAAAAAAAAAAAAAAAAGAAAAAAAAAAAGGGGAATTTTATTAATATTCAGTTACCTCGAATATTGGGAGTATCGACCAACTGTAGCGCAAATACTGAGTGGTCAGGTTCAGTCACCCCGTTACAGTCAGCCGGGGCATACTGAAATGCTCCATACGATTCTAATAACGGGAGTTAGCAGGATGAGAAGGACCAATTCACACGACGGGTTTGAAGAGCCAATTGGATCCAATTTCGAGAATCCAATCCGGGTCCTCTTACCCAATATGAGACCTGTATTGGTGGGGCAACCCAATGCAGTCTAGTTACGGGAAAATCCAGGTCTTACTACGGGCCTCAGCCAGTCTGACGCGAAGACCAATTTGACCCAATTACGCGAGCATCCAGGTTACTATGGGCATCTTATCCAATATGGGACCTGAATTGGTCGGGCGACACAATGTGGTCCCGATTACGGGGTTTCAATTCTGTTTTGGGTTGTCCTGTTCTCTGTGCCATTTCAAGGAACGTTGTTTACGGTAAATGGATCTCTTAAAGGTAAAAACGGAGGAGAAGGCCTTGATGACGTGAGCCAATTTTGGATCTAAGCTCTGACGGCAAGAGCCAATTCCGGATCTAAAATGGAAGATTGAAGAAATTCAGAGGATAAGATTAGGAGAGAATATAGTTTTAGGGAGGGAGGTTTTTTTTTTTTTTTTTTTTTTTTTTCTTCGGGGAATCGGGGGGGAGCTAGTTTTCAAGCTTTTGCAAGGTTACCAGTTCAGTTTCATTGGAGGGTTTTGAAGATCAAGGAAATTAGAGAGAGGAGCTTCATGCTTTGGGTCGAGGAAGGAAAGACATAGAATTTGGATTTTTCTTCTTCGTAGAGTTTTGGAAAGACTGAGGCAATCGCTGCTGAAGTCAGTGTTGTAATGGTGAATCGGGATTTTTAAATGAAGTGGGTTTGAATACTCTGGACTGTTTTGTAAAATCGAGTTACGTCTGTGATTGAAGGATTAAAAGGGTGTCTATAGGATTGAGTATGCGGAGTGAATGAAATTTATTGGGTTAATCTAACAGGACAGTCAGTGGATACAAGATCGTAAGTACAAAGGGGTATTGAAGATTAACAGTTTGGGTTCTTCGGGGTTCTCTATAACGTCTAGAGACCTACCGGCTGGGAAAAAAAAAAAAAGACTTCGACAAGCAGTCGAAGAGCATCCGTATAGATTTACGGTACATTGTTGCAGTCGTTTATATTCCAGCAGTCAAAAACTGATAGACTGCTTGACTATCAGCGAATCTCCATACTACCTTCTACAGCCAGACGCCCGGCGCGTTCTCGAGCAGGAAAGCACGTAATACGACAATGTTCTTGTTTCTCTCTAAGCAAGTTCCTTCCTTGCACTCTTCGCTGTCTTTCTCTCAACTGATTTATTTTCCTTGATGCAATGCTCTTGTTCTTATTAACCATAATCTTGCTTCAAACATTACTGAAATCATCTTCCATTGCTAATTTTCTCACCCGTTTGGTAATTAATTTCTAACACTCAAAGATATTATCACTCTTCGGTAGCGGTGCCAAAATGTGATTGCTCGTTTTACTTATTTCAGAAGAAACCTCCCAACATAAATCCATATAGGGGGATTCGAACATGGAGAATGACTAGTTGCTTAAGTGTTCACGTTAAGGTGATACAATCAATTACCTCCTGAATGTATCGTCTCTATTTCTAATATCTGAACACATAAAGAAACTATAATCTCTTCCTTCGTCTTATCGGTCTCTTCCTTACATCAATTCAGTCATACCAATAACTACTATTTCTATCAATATATTCACCTTCATAATCTCCAATTGTAATACTGCGCCTTCACAGCTTTCAGTACACAATTACCCTCATTCCAATCATTGGAATTCTTCACACAGAACTGCCATTCACATTACAATGTTTCACACAAACACAGACTCATTCTATCTGCTGAACTACAATCAAATTTCAGCATTCAATCTTTCTTCTTATTAAATAATACCAATCACATTTTCATTCCATAATTCACTTCACAATATTCAAAAACTCTCAATCATCTTATTCAAAGAAAATAACAAATAAAAGAAAAGAGGTAGCACCAAACTTACCTCGGCTCACACTATCACAGCGATGGCACCTTAATTAACTTCTACAACTCCTATATACTTTCTCTTGATTCTCCAGATTCTAACCACAATTCTATAATTAACTACTTTTAATAACTAAATCACTCATCCGTCCTCATGAATTTCTTATTATATGGACTATTAATATATTTTATCAATATCTTTCAAAAACGAATTAATATCTATTCTACAGAAAGCTAAGTCCTTTCAATGAAAGTTTTTTAGTGAAGTCTCTTCTCCTTGAAGCCTCTTAATCCTTGGCCTTATAAAGAAGGGAGAAAAGGAACCTCTAAAAAATATAGTTAGAGACCATAAATCTATAACCTGAGCCCATTCTTCCATGTTTAGTGCTTATTTTTTTTGTTTGATATGGATAGCCAAGAAATAGATACCATACCAATCATGTCCTTTTAATCAAGTATCTCATGAAGACGATCCCAAGATGAAGAACAGCCTGTACCACGAAGACAACTGAGGATACCTAGTAACAGATTGCTAGTGATTGTGTTTGAGGTAGAACCTGCCTATGGTGATCTTCTCAAAGGATTATTTATAGGATATTTTTACAATGAAGATACGGAAATTCATGCCTGGTTAAAAATCGAAGATATAGGATACTATCATTGGTTACAAGGACCAATGAATTACTTGCCGTGCAAACACCAATTGGAATATATTGCAGACACTATGTGACAAATTTTTAACTTCTTATGTTGGTACTGACTCGCATTAGTAGTACTTCTTGGAGACCTCAAAGCTAAAAGGGAGGGAGTGATGTCAAGGACATACATTACGAAGTTGTAGAAGATTCTAGAAGGTTTTAGAGAAGCTTTGTAGTTTATAGAGGCTACTTGAGAAGTTTTCAAGTTTGTGGAAGCTACTTGAGAAGCTTCCTAATTCATAAAAGCTCCCTGAGAAGCTTCCTAGTTTGTAATATATGTAGGAATTGAGACTGAGAGGATCCTCAGTCTCGACAATCCACCTCTTGGAGCTCTAATTTACCTCTCTAGTGTTGTTCTTGTACTCATCTGATTAATCTAATTCTTGCCAATTCTTCTTGAGCTTCTTATTTAGATTTCCAGTGAGTATTCTAAATTTGTGACAACAAATTATATTCACCACATACTCAGATCTTTGTTCTCTTTGAAGATGGTTGGTAGGGCCTTTCAACCATTGATAGTGTCCCATACTAGGGCGGAAAGATCACCCTATTATTTTATCATTATTGAAGCCTTCATAACTTCTTTCAAATAAAATATTTGGAATACCCCCAGGAGTTATTCCTACCTCTAATAAAATTACCAAATATGAAGAATCTCTTCCAAGGTTGTGATACCAAGTATGTTGTATCTTGCCATCTATTTGAAGAAATATATATTGTTGTTCAGGATCTTCATCTCGATTGCGTCATCTTAAAGGTTGTGACAATTGTAATGTTTGATTTGACACGCCAACAAACGAAGGCTCTTCAATTAAATCCACTAGGTGTTGATTCTCTATCTCTTTAGCATAAGAACTACAAAGAAGCTACAAACAAGGATTGAGAGTAGAATGTTATCTTGTCTAGATCTTGTTTCTTTTATAGAAAAGATTTTTATCTTGATTTTGATGGATGTCGTTGATGAAAAGCCTCTACCACCTTTGTTGCATTTGTAAGATTCTTTACTAGCTTCCATGTATATTCACTAATATCATATCCATGCCAATGGATAAGATATTCTAATTTATTTCGGCACCATCTTGAATCTAGGACTTCTTCCACTTCAAATTCTTCATTATTATTCACTTCTGTAGGAGGAGGTAGAGCTTTTCTTCTTTTTGGTATATCCATTGTCTTATATGATTCAAGAAGAGACATGTGGAATACTGGATGGATTTTCATTGAGTCCAGTAGGTGTAAATGATATGTAACTGGATTGATTTGTGCAGAAATAGGAAATGGTCCAAGTCTATGATAGTCTAACATGTTTTAAAGACAAGTGGTCTTGATATTGCAATGAAGTAATTATACCTTGTCACCTATGTAGAATGGTGGTTGTTCTTTTTGATAGACATCTACATTGATCTTTTGTTATTCTTGAGCTTCTTTTAACTATGCCTTCATTGTTGCATGTAGCTTTGACAAATGATTTGTCACATCTTCTGCAGCACAATTATCAGCTTTTGAAAAGTCAAAAGTATCAAGTCATAGATGATAATCATAATTGGCAAAGAAAGGTATTTATTATGTAGAAAAATGTATCATGTTATTATAAATAAACTTTGCCAATGGCAAAAGAATTGTCCAATCATGTTCTTGGTAGTTGATGGTACATCTTAAATACTGCTCTAAAACTTAATTAACATGCTCCATTTGTCCATCAGTTTGAAGATGGAATATTGAATATTGTTTTATATCCACTTTTAGAATCTTAAAAAGATTTTGTCAAAATCTTAATATAAATTGAGTTTTCCTATCTAATATAATATCCTTGGATAATCCATAATAGCGATAGATGTTGTCAAGAAAGAGCTTAGCTATTTCTTCACTTGTGATAGATTTTGTACATGGTGCAAAATATGCCATCTTGATAAAATAATCTACTATCGCAAATGTAGTCATAAGAACCTAAGATTGGAAGATCCGTGATAAAATCCATAGAAATAAAAGACTATGGTTGTTTTAGAATAGGTAATGGTTGAAGAAGTCTGTAAAGTTGATGACGAAGAGTTTTTGATCTTAAACAAACATCACATGACTGAACAAAGTCTTTCATACCCTTTTATAGTTGTAGCCACCAAAAATCTCTAGATATAAGCTCTAAATTCATGTATCTAAAATATCCTGCTCCTAGAAAGTCATGACAAGCTTGAAGAACACGTAATCATGCTTCTTCTTTTAGAACATTTAATTGACTTTTGAAATAGAATAGGTTATTTTTGAACTTAAATTTAGAAGTATCTTAGGACTTAGAAGAAGGATTCTTGATATTATAAAAAAGAAGATCAGAAGACATACTTAATTAGATTTGTTTCACAAGGATCAAATCAACAATCAATGTTGATTTCATTACTTCAAGAAAAAAATACTCTAGCTTCAAGAAAATTGTTCTTTGTTAATCAAAAGATGCATGTCTTTCTTTTGGTATAAGATAAGAATGTTTAAAAAGAGTGTTTGACAAACCTTATTATTTTTTGGATCAATATGTGATGTTGAAATCAAATCTTGATAAAGACATGCTTTAATGGACTTTACGACTATTTTTAATACATGCTGATATGAAATACTTGAGATTCTTGTGATCTGTTGTTGTGGTGTAATACGATTGTATAGTGAAATTATAATCAAAATTGAATTTCTAATTAATATCTAATTATCTTAGTTCAATTATAATTTGAGGTATCTAAACATGGTTTTTATAAAAGCCTCTTAAGTTATTTTCTTATCTTAATAATTAGTAGGTTGAAGTTTAGTTAGTAATTTTACCTTCTAGGTTGTAGAGACTTTTCTACTACCTTAGAAAGACCATAAATTGATGAAATCATGTTAGAAGAGGTAAATAATTAGTATAGTTGGTACTAAAATTGAGTTGAGAATAGAGATGGGCTAAAAAATCCTTAAGATAGGATAGATTGATACTCGAGGATTGACGGTGTCGTGTTGTAACATGAATATACCGTGAAAATATAAAGAAAGGGGACTTTTATTAATGTTCAGTTACCTTGAATATTGAGAGCAACAACCAATTCCAGTGCAAATACTGAGAGGCCAGGTTTAGTCACCCCATTACAGTCAACCGAAGCATACTGAAATGCTCCATTCGATTCCAATAACGGGAGTCACCAGAAAGGGAAGAGACCAATTCAACGACGGATGAGCCTGGTTTGAAGAGCCAATTGGATCCAATTTCAAGACATCCAATCCAGGTCTTATTATGGGCCTCTTAGCCAATCTGACATGAAGGACCAATTTGACCCAATTACGGGAACATCCAGGTCTTACTACGGGCCTCTTAGCCAATATGAGACCTGAATTGGTCGGGCGACTCAATGTGGTCCCGATTATGGGGTTTCGATTCTGTTTCAGGCTGTCCTGTTCTCTGTGCCGTTTGAGGGAACGTTGTTTTCGGTAAAAAGATCTCTTAAAGGTAAAAATGGAGGAGAAAGCTTTGATAGCGGGATCCAATTCCGGATCCAAGACGGAAGATTGAAGAAATTCAGAGGCTAGGATTTGAGAGAGGGGAGAATTAGGATTAAAGGGGAGGATAGGTTAAGAAATGAAGGGGAGAGAATAAGATTTTGGGGGGAGAAGGATCAGAGAGCTAGCTTCATGCTTCAAAGTAGGGAAAAAAGACAAAGAATTGGGTTTTTTTTTTTCATAGGATTTTGGGAAGACGGAGGCAATCGTTGCTGAAGTCAATGCTGTACTAGTGAATTGGGATTTTAACGAAGTGGGTGTGATTATTCTTGATTGTTTTATAAAATAGAGTTATGTCTGTGATGAAGAATTAAAAGGGTGTCTATAGGATTGATTATGCGGAGTGAATGAAATTTATTGGGTTCATCTAACGAGATAGTCAGTGGATACAAGATCGTGAGTATAAAGTGGTATTGAAGATTAGCAGTTTGGGTTGTTCGAGGTTCTCTGTAATGTCTAGAGACCTACCGGCTGGGGCAAAAAGGATTTCGACGAGCAATCAAAGGACATCCATATAGATTTATGATATATTCTTATATTTGTTTATATTCCAACAGTCAAAAACCGATAAAGTGCTTCAATATTAGCGAATCTCCATACTACCTTTTACAGCCAGACGCCCGACGCGTTGTCGAGCAGGAAAGCATGTAATACAACATAAAGTAGTGAATCCGACGTGAAAGCTTGAGGTGGAAGGTATTTGATTTTGTTTGATTTTATTTTTATTTTTATAGAAAATAAAAATAAAAATTTTGAAGGATCTTTGGGAGGAGTTTCTGGTGGAGGTTCTTCTAAAGGACAAGGTATGCACATGGATCTATCTATTCATAGTATGTTTCAAGCCTTCTCATTATCAATATAGCAATAGCAAAGCAATGATCGAAAGGAAGCTTTGGCAACCAAAGCATTGCAAGCAGTGGTCAATAAAATTGATCAATTTGATGGAAGGAATATTTTAAGGTATTTAAGATGTTATGTTCATGAAATGGAATTAAATCGGATTTTTGAGAAGAAAATGGTTGAATTATTTAGACTTGCTATGATGTCGGAGATAAGAGACCATATTACATTGATTACTGATCGTTATGGGAATTCATGGGAGGTTTTTTCACATGCATTGAAAGACGAATATTTCTTGGAAGATGCTAATCGCGTTACTAAGAAGTTGTTTCTGAAATGGATTGAACGGCCTAATAAGAATTTACAAGTAACAGAACTACTAAGGGAATTTGAGAGGTAGTACTCTCAATTATCGAAGGTAGAAAAATTGACATTGGAGCCGAACAAAGTTGATCTATTTCTTCAAGTTGCTAATGGAGAATTGCAAGGGAAATTAGAACTCCTTCTTGAAGACAAAGAAGAAGATGAAGGATTGACAACAAAGTAGAAGAACGTTGAAGATGCGGTCGGGTTGCTTACATAAAGAGAAACGAGGAAGGATAGGAGCAATATTTTGAAAACAGTACAAACACCCAAAGCTCCAGTACGTACAACACCACAACAATGCCTACAGTTCAACCTTCGACATCTTTATCAAAGAAAGTAGATATGGGATGGAAGAAATTATACGAGGAATGCGAGATCTTCAAATCAAATTGGCAAGACTTGAAGAGAATACTTCTACAAACAATTCGAAGAATATTTCAAAACAAGGATATGTACAAAGATACATTTGGTGTGATGATGCTTCACACACTAGAAAAAATTACAATGAATTTAATAATATGATACGGCAAGGAATTATTTGCTGAAAAAATGAGAAGATAGCATTAAAAGATAGGAAAGATCTTCTTCAAACCAATTTTGGCAAGGGAAGAATGAGAGCATTGGTTCAAGATTACCTAAAAGAGCGTAAAACAGTAGCACGAGAAAGTGCAAGTTATGGTGGTAGAGTAGATGATGACCTTGGTGGAAGTACAGAAACTAGTTAGTTTTGGGCTTCTGCCATTTCTACAATGCAAGAAGGGAAATTACCTCGAGAAGCGTTATTGAGGACTGCAGCTACAATACGAGGTGCAACAGGTTGGGAGGATCCTGTTGAGTCTCTTTCAGTTCATGCATATATTGCTAAGAGCCAACATGAAGCTTTGATGGAAGAAAAGAGATGAGGAAATTTTGATGATATGAGAGAAGGAAATTCTTCTAAGAGACAAACTCGAGGAGACAAGGCTCAGGAGGCAGCTTCACAAGAATTGCCTGTAAAAGATACCTCAGCATCATTGAAAGAAAAAACAAGGGAGACAAAAGATAAGGGCAAATCAATTGCTTATAAGCTACTTTTTGACATTGAAGCGGCAACAAATTTGAAAGGGGTGTTGGAAGAACGTATATTAATCGCTAAGGTGGAATTCACATAGAAAGAAGTCTTGGAAATTACAAAGAAGGAATTTCATGATGTTATCATTGATAGCATTAAGCGAAAGAGGCAATTAATGGACAAAACTAGAATGAGTCATGCTATTGATGCAAGAATATATAAAAATAAAGAAGAAGTTGATATTGGTTACAAGCAACCAACAAATGAAAAGAATGGGTATAATCAATGAGTACGTTTTGAAGATTATAGTGATAAGGAAATGAAAACCTTGAGTCATTATACTCGAAAGTATTGGGGAAGAGCAACTACAGAGGTACTGGTGAAAGTAGGAGATATAGATAAACCAATTGTTGCTTTAATCGACCATGGTTCTGAAATAAATCTCATGTCTAAAGATCTTTATAAGAAGCAAAAATAGCCAATTGATATGGAACATGGATGTGCAATACAAGCAGCTAATAACACATGGGACGAATTATATGGAGCTTGTCTAGATGTCAAAATTTGGATTGGGAATGTTGCGATGGAGTAACATTTCTTTGTTCAAGATACAACGTCTTATCCATTGATTTTAGGACAACCTTATATTATGGCAACACGGATGAAAACAAAAATACTTGACAATGGTTTTGCTTATGCAAGGGTACGTAGTGAAGATGGGAAGAAAGCTGTACAATTTCTAACAGTACCTCTTAACCATGAACGGAATCGAGATAGGTTGAGGGAGAAACCATTGCTAAAGATTGTTGAAGGATTTAAGGATTTTGGGGAGGTACCAGTGTAAAGCGAGATTATGGAGGTACAAATGAGGAAGTACTCTCACGAGATGAAGGTGCCTTTGATGCGAGTTTTATCGATATATTGGAGAATAGAAATATTATGTATAAGAAAGTTAATGATTTTAAAAGAAAAGAAAGAAAAAGATTATATGATGTTGAAGGAGAATTACGCAAGTTAGGTATGCAGCAAGAAGATGAAAGTGATTTGGATAATGAAGGTGACTAAGACGAACTGAACAAAGATGTAGAGAATATATTCTAAATCAAAGAGCAATTGGATAAATTGGTGCATACCGGAGGATGCACAGGTTCAGAGGAGGTGGATGTCGTGTTGTAATACGAGTATACCGTGAAAATATAAAGAAAGGGGACTTTTATTAATGTTCAGTTACCTTGAATATTGAGAGCAACAACCAATTCCAGTGCAAATACTGAGAGGCCAGGTTTAGTCACCCCGTTACAGTCAACCGGGGCATACTGAAATGCTATGTTCGATTCCAATAACGGGAGTCACCAGAAAGGGAAGAGACCAATTCAATGATGGGTGAGCCTGGTTCGAAGAGCCAATTGGATCCAATTTCAAGACATCCAATCCAGGTCATATTACGGGCCTCATAGCCAATCTGACATGAAGGACTAATTTGACCCAATTACGGGAACATCCAGGTCTTACTACGGGCCTCTTAACCAATATGAGACCTGAATTGGTCGCGCGACTCAATAAGGTCCCGATCACGGGGTTTCGATTCTGTTTCAAGCTGTCTTGTTTTCTGTGCCGTTTGAGTGAACGTTGTTTTCGGTAAAAAGATCTCTTAAAGGTAAAAACAGAGGAGAAAGCTCTGACAGCGGGATCCAATTCCGGATCCAAGACGGAAGATTGAAGAAATTCAGAGGCTAGGGTTTGAGAGAGGGGAGAATTAGGATTAAAGGAGAGGATAGGTTAAGAAATGAAGGGGAGAGAATAAGGTTTTGGGAGGAGAAGGATCAGAGAGCTAGCTTCATGCTTCGAAGCAGGGAAAAAAGATAGAGAATTGGGTTTTTTTTTTCATAGGGTTTTGGGAAGACGGAGGCAATCGTTGCTGAAGTCAATGCTGTACTAGTGAATTGGGATTTTAACGAAGTGGGTGTGATTATTCTTGATTGTTTTGTGAAATCGAATTATGTCTGTGATGAAGAATTAAAAGGGTGTCTATAGGATTGAGTATGCGGAGTGAATGAAATTTATTGGGTTAATCTAACGAGACAGTCAGTGGATACAAGATCGTGAGTATAAAGCGGTGTCGTATGGCGTGATTTGCTATTTGGGAATACACTGGGTATCTAGCTGTAGAGAGTGTACCTTAAACCTTTATATGATTCTTTTCTTGGCTTCCAAAACTCCTTTATTTTTGTATAAAACTCCAAATATAACAAAATCCCTTCAAAACATATTTTTCCCGCGAAGGGTTTTCTCGCCCCGAACTTTAGAAAATCATAACTATTGATCGAACTGTTCAATTTGTTTCAATTTTACAAGATAGGTATAATTTACCCTTAACTTGTACCACCAGAAAAACAACCGCAAATTCACTCCCGATCTTCTGGCATCTAAGAAACCCTAGCAGACACTCCAAACCCTAATTTACAAGCACCCGAAAACTATTTTCCTTACATCTCAAAAACCCGAACTCCAAATGTCATAAAACTTATGCACAAATTTTACTAACATGAAATTACACATTCCTTGAAATTTTTGAGCCAAAACCTCACAAAATTGCTCAAGATATAGCTCAAGAGACAAACACTAATAAATCGGTTTACTTACTACCCTTAGATTACATGTGCTGACTTCAAAATCTAATAACTCCTTCATTCCAACTTGGAATCCAGTAAAAAGTATGTGAAAAGTATAGCCGCAAAAGTGTTCTCTCCAATCGCGGTCGCCGATCCTCAATTGCCGTCTGTACGCGTGTGTTATGCCCAAAAGAGTGACAGTAGGTCCAAAACTAACACCTTAACTTTGAGCGCCTATAACTTCTTCATAAAAACCCCAAATGACACAAAACTTGCACCAAAACCTTAACCAAAAA
The DNA here is from genome assembly GCF_059467195.1 of Physcomitrium patens. Taxonomy (NCBI): domain Eukaryota; kingdom Viridiplantae; phylum Streptophyta; class Bryopsida; order Funariales; family Funariaceae; genus Physcomitrium; species Physcomitrium patens. The sequence goes on along the minus strand of NC_143416.1, from coordinate 9,185,245 downwards.
CCTAAACGTTCTGACCCTAGCCTTCAAAGTTCGAATGGCCTCGAGAAACTAACCCTAATCCCTAATATGGCCTCGGGCAGCCTCCTCAAAGCCCATTGGTCATGATTTTTGACCAATAGGAATGGAGATTTTCATCATTCATCTCCATTCATCTATATTGGAACCCTAATTATTCCCTTTGCTACCAAAATCCTTCTTCAATCCTTTTTCTTATAAGATTTACATAATGTATGCTCTAAACACCAAATAAAAGAATCAAAATAGTTTTTTAAATGTCACCAATGTCTAACAAAGGTGACTCTAAATATTTAGAAGTTACTATCAACCAAAACCAATCTTAAAAGCCACTATCAAAAGAAATTAAAGTTATAAAAATTCTATAGTAATCTTTTTAAACAACCTCTTCTCAAAGTAATAATCAAATTATATCCTACAACCAACTAAAATCTACTAACATGGCTCTTACCATGTTACTTAATAAATTATATATTAAGTACATAATTACATTATTTTCATATAGTAGCCGAACCACAACACAACAGCGGTATCGAAGATTAGCAGTTTGGGTTGTTCGGGGTTCTCTGTAATGTCTAGAGACCTACCAGCTGGGGCAAAAAGGATTTCGGCGAGCAGTCGAAGGACATTCGTATAGATTTACGGTATATTTTTGTAGTTGTTTATATTCCAACAGTCAAAAACCGATAAACTGCTTGAATATTAGTGAATCTCCATACTACCTTCTACAGCCAGATGCGCGACGCGTTCTCAAGCAGGAAAGTACGTAATACGACAACAGTTTGTGAAATAGGATCAAAATCAGATCTTTAGCCACTAAAATGACAGCCTTGGGTAAAATAGGATTTCATTCAAAGATCAAAGGTTAGGATTTGAGAGTTAGCTTGAAGTTATTTGTAGAGATGTAAGCATTGTTTAGAGAGAGTTTTGGAGGACTAAGCAATTGTTGTTCAAAGTCAAGTTTTGTATTAGTGATTTGGATTTTATATAATATAATTAGGGCTAGTAATTTTAGCTAATTCGTACAATTGGTGTAATATCTATAATTAAAAACTTATTATTGTTTGGATTATTAGATTTTCTAATTGTATACAAAATTTTGTGATAATCTAATGGCGTGGTTTAGAGATATCTTGTTTTTAGCACAAGAAGGTTTCAGAAGGTGGTAATTTGAAGTTGGATAGGGTTTCTATGATATTTAAAGATTTATTAGTTGGATTAAGGTGAAAATTGGCATGGTGCTAGAAGACTTGAAAATCAAGCTATACATCAATTTTGAGGCAACATTAATAATTATAAAGGGAGAAATCATTGCTAGGATTTTTGCTTCACTTTTCAAGTTAGCGGCCAAGTGACATTAGTACAATTTTTTGAGGTTTTTTCACAATCTTTAAGTTGGATTGGGCTAAAAATTCTTGAGCATATAGAAGACTTATATTGACAATTGCATGCAAAATTTTACATCAAGTGGATGATCAAATTGAATGTTACAACTTGTTAAAGCTTACTGATTAGGATTGGGGCTTATAAGAAAAATCTAAATTGCTTAAATATGAAAGTAACAAGGTAATTGGGATTTATGTATAGTTAAGACTATTAAGAAGAGTGTTTTAAGCACTTTTGAATTGAAATTCAGATTATATTCTTCTTGTATGGGCAAAACCTATTAGAGTTTATTAGCTACTTAAGATATATAATCTCACCTTCCACAACTAAGTGCTTGGTGTCGTAATACATGAAGTCTTGCTTGAGAATGCTCTGGGCACTTGGCTGTGGAAAGAGGAATGGGAATTTCAATAAAAAAATCCTAATTCTAATATAATACTAACAATGCTCTAATTAGACCATAATAATGGTAAACATGCTTAATCAAATTTAAAGAAATCTTAGAGAAATTTCAAAAAAATAATAAGAATTCTTAAAGAAATATTAAAAGAATCACAAATATCACTCAAATACATCTCAATTCAATCTTAATTTAATTCTAGTTAAAATTCTATTGAACTTCATTCAAACTTTAGGCCAAAACTAATTGAATCTTAAATCCTAATAAAATCCTAATAAAATCCTAAATCCTAAATCAAACCCTAAATAAACCTTAAACCAAACCCCAATCAAATCCTAAACCAAATCCTAATTCAAATCCTAATCAAACCCTAATCCAAATCCTAAACCCTAACCAAACCCTAAACCAAATCCTAGTAATTCCTACAACAGATTTAAACCTCAATAACTAATGAATAAACCGTTGATCTTAACTAAAATTTTGCACACTTCTGAAAAAATAAGTTAAAAACAAGCACAAAAAAATTCAAAAGAATCGGAGTTAGCAAATTGATGATAACCTCAAAAATGTATTCGAGTATTGGTCGGCCTCCTTCTCTAATCATGATGCCAATCTTTCAGAGCCAATATCTCTCTTTTGCACCATTCGATTGATTTCAAAATTCTCATACACATAGAAAAAAAAGACTTATATTCTTTCATGTAAGTTTCACTCCAATCCAATTAGTAGATTACAAGAAATCTTTAAAATCCCCACTAGACCTAAAATTCTACTTTTTGAGACCTTGACCCACTTAAACCTCAATATTCCTCAATTCAACCGTTAGATAGAGCTCAAATTCATGATACATATTAAAAACAACTATAAACATAAACTCACACAATTTCCTTTCTAAATCTATTCTAAAACTCTTGAAATCATCCAAAACATAAACCCTATTTTATTTCATAAAACCGAAGTCATTTGAAACAGTTCTTGACTTTGCAATGCTATTACAAAGTCATATCAATTCCAAATCATCCAAAATTTATGCCCATAGAAACCTTATCCAATCTTCTATGATATCCCACTCTTCGATCTGCCAAAGAATCCCAGAATCGTCGTCGAAACTTGGCTTTGTGCCTCAGGGTCTGATTTCAACCCTGTTTCATAACCAGCCCTCTCCGGGTATCAACATCTAGTTTTTTTTAAGTAATTTTTACTAGAATTTACTCCTAACTTTCTCTTAAAGATGTCTATATCATTTATTTTTCCAATCTATCTTATTTTGTCTTATTTTTGGTCCTACAAAGTAAGTAGAAGCTATTTTTTTTAAAAGAGCAGTATTACTATTAAAAGTTTTACTACCTTCCTATCTTTTATCCATATTTTTCTACCTTTTCTTTTAACTTGGCTCTTCTATAATAAGATCCATATTATCATCTTTCACCATATTGTAGTATTATAACACGACATCGGTGCATTCCTGAGCAAAACAACACGTAATACGACACTGTATACTTAATGTCTGGATTAGAAATGCCTTTTAGAAGATGATGCCATTCTTGAAATGAATCCATGATTGCAAGAAGTTCTTTGTCATGGATTTTGTAGGTTATCTTGGCTACTAAAAATTTTTTGGAATGAAAAGCTATTACGTGAAGTTTATCATCTGCTTCCATTTGTAATAATACGGCACCTAAAGGAAAGTCCAATGTGTCTATTTCCATAAAGAATGTCTTAAAAAAGTTGATCCAATATAAGATTGGTGCAAAAATAAATGCTGACTTCAAAGTTTCAAAAGTTGCTTCAACTTCTTTATTCTACTCAAATTTGTCTTTGCAAGTTAAACGTGTAAGTGGAGTTGCAACTCAAGAGAATTTTTTGATGAAGATCCAATAATAGTTGGGAAAGTCAAAAAAGCATTGGACATCTCTTACTGTTTTTAGAATCTTCTAATCCATAATTATTTAAACTTTTTTAGGATCCATTATAAGTCCATCATTTGAAATGATGTATCCTAAGAAATTAACTTGAATAGTGTAGAATATATACTTTTTTTTATCTTGGCATAGAGTCCTACATCTCTTAATTTTTGTAACACATGACAAATATGAAGTTCATATTCTTCTATATTTTTAAAATAGATTAAGATGTTGTTTAGATAATATATAATAAAATGGTCTAAAAACTCTCAAAAAATATCATTCATTAGATATTAAAAAGCTGCCAGTGCATTTGTAAGTCCAAAAGGCATGATGTTGTATTCAAAATGCCCACACTTGGTTCAAAATGTAGTCTTCCATTCATCTCGTTCTTTGATATGTTCTAGATTATATGCTCTCCATAGATCTATTTTTGTGTAGATCTTAGCTTGATTTAGTTGATCAAGAAGTCTAAATATCAAACGTAGAGGGTACTTATTCTTGATGGTGATCTTATTGAGTCCTTGATAATCAACACACTTCTATAATGATCCATCTTTCTTCTTTACAAATAAGATTGGAGCTCCTGCTGGTCATTTGGAATGGCGTATGAAATTCTTGGTAAGATTTTCTTCAATATATTCCTTGAATTCAGCCAATTCATTTTGTGATAAACTATAGATTGGTCAAAATAGCAATCGTGCTTCTTCTTGAAGGTCAATTGAGTAGTCATAGGGACGATGTTTTGGAAGAGTATCTATATTCTTCTTCTCAAATACACCTTAAAATTCTTGATATTGATTGGCAATGCCTCTTGAAGTCTTCGCATCATTAAAAATAAGTGTGGCATAAATGATACAAGGTGATCCTTCTTTTGCAGCATGTAAGAAAGCTCTTGTACCTACAAATATAGGTTTAATTGTATTAGACTTATGACTTTTTACTAGATTAATTTTACTCTTAATTATGCTTTTAGAAAAGTCAAGGATACAAGAAATCCAATCTATACAAGGATTATATTTTTTTAATCATGATAAACTTAAAATGATTGGATTAGAGGGAGATCTAATTATATTAAAGATTATACAACTACTATGACCATTTATTGCTAAATCTATAGGAAGTATTTTATGAATAATATCTCCAAAAGACAATAGACGACCATCTATGACTTTTACATGAACATGTTTGATTTTTTGTATTAATAATATTTTATGATTTTTAACAAATTCTACATCTAAAAATAAGCGAAGGCTCTTGAATCTATCAAGGTGGAGGCTTTATAATTATTAGATTCTAAACACACATCTATTATAAAACAAGCAATTGGTTCTAAGGAGAGGATAGGACCTTCGTTAAAAATTGTATAAGATTCCAGTTGCATGGTCCCTATTATAGCTAGATAAATTTTTTTTCCGATACATTCTCTTCTTTTATAGATGTGCTCCTCATTTTGTGATTTTTTCACTTCTTTGGACAATATTGAACAGTGTGTTTAGATTCTCCACAATATAAGAACAATCCTTCTTAACAGCAATGAGTCTTTTCTTGATCGATAAGAAATTTAAAACGTACCTCATCAATTTGTATATCCTCTGCTTTTGAATGTATGTGTTGAGAAGATGTTAGTATTGCCATCAAATTCTAGTAATATTGAGGCCTATTTGTACAACTCTTAGATCAAAATTCAAAAAGTTGATTGTCACATTTCACAACTAAGTCAATTATTTGACTCAATGTTTGAAGATCAAGTAAGTTGAGCATGAATTTCTTTACTTCATATTCTAATCCATAGAAAAATTGGCTAATAAATGCAGTATCATCCCACTTGATATCAGTTGTAAGTTATTGAAACTGTGAAATATATAACATTATAGATCGATTGCCTTATCACAAAATATAGATCTTATTAGTTGCAACACAAGTTACATCATGTTTTCTATATATGGACCAAAATTCAGCCAAAAATGCTTTCAGATTATCCAATATTGGATCTCATCATTCAAAAAAAGATGAAAACTACAATAGTATTGAACTTGAAAGAAGTGTATGAATGAATCAAACTTGTGATCTTGGAGTTAGATAGCTTTGAGCTTGAAGTTCAATCATAAGTTATACTTGATTGATAAATCGTCAAAATTTGGATCTTGTACCATCAAACTTCTTGAGTAGGATAACTTTTGGTTCTTTAATACTTGAGGGATGTTCCAACATGGCTGGAGGGACATGATTTGATGCAGATATTGAAGCAACTCTTATCATCTCTATATCCTCACTTCCTGCTATTCTTGTTGATCCTTATGGTGGTAAGCTAAGTTGATGCATCACAAGTATCAACTCTCTCAATAGCTCTTGCATTTTTCCCATTGCACTCTTCATTTCAACAAGTTTAGCCATAATAATATTCAAAAAAAATATCTAATATCATTCAAGATAAGTAGAAGAAATGACTTAAGGACAAAGAAAATACTAAGAATAATATCAATTTAGAAGAAGATAATCCACAACTTCTAATATACTTATGCCTTATTATGAAAAAGAGATACTCCACTCTAAATCAAGACAAGACAAAGCTCTGATACTATAAGTGTACTCTTGTCAATTTTTCAAGGACATAAACTAAAAGATGATGCATGAACTAATGAAATCCGTATCAAAGAAAGAGTAAATAAATAAAAATAAAGAAGTACATATATTAAAAGAAATTAGAAAGGCTTATTGCTAAAAGATAAGAAAATTTGAAACTCTTGAAACTAGAGTAGAAGCAAGAAAGGAGTTAATAAGAGTGAAGAGGGCTTCACTCTTATCTCTATATATACTATCTAAATAGGCGCTATGTAGCAATGTTCTATAGTACCTCCAATATGTGTTGACTTTGTAGGACTTATGCCTTGACTTACAAGGCAAGTTTTTCTACGTATGGGCGACATAATTAGCTTGGTCTTCAAGCTAAAAATATATGTGGCACATGGCCAACTTGTTGACCATGTTTTTAATCCAAAAAGTCAATTAAAGATACCTATAAAGTCAAAGCAATATCTATAAAGCTTCTAAGAAGCGTCCATAGAAGATATTATAGAATTAACTTAATTTTACCTACTTCTACTTAGTTCTATTTATTTATAAAGATAATTATTGGCTTACATGTATATGTCTATGATACCTATATAACATGATGTATGTCCTAATTAGTAGATGCTTAGAAAATAATTTGAATTTTTTATGAGGATTTTATCAACTCTAATGTTTTGCTTGATAAAACTAAAATTGCATATATATATGTTTTTTTAGGTATTAAAAAAATAATTTTATTTTTGAAACAATTCTTATGCATATATTATTTTTTTTATTAGCAAAGTTATTATAAATAATTAAACTTTATGAATCTAAAATATAATAAAATAAAAATTATTGATTAATTTTTTTTAATATTAACATATTATTATATTTAAAAGTTTCAAAAGAATTAGTTGGCTAATATTTAAGATAAAATTTGTTAATTAAAAAACATGCCAGTTTAAGTATTGAAGCTTATAATATAAACTAAAAAAAAAAAAAAAAAAAAAAAAAAAATAGCTTGTGGATATTAAAATAAAAAAATTGAAAGTAACATACATATGATTAAGATATGAAGGTGTATACAAAAGGAAATATAAAGAATTATTTAACTCTCATCTTTCACTTCTTATTTATAAATAAAAGATAGAATATATGATGCTTTTTAATTGGTGCTTATAAGATTATTATCAAGGACAAGAACATGATAAAGACAAATAAAAAAGTGAGACTTTTCTCAAAGAAAAATGACAAAATAGAAATAACTTGATATGTATATTAAGAAAGGAACTGGAATGGCTATTGCTAAAAGTCAAGAAAACTAGAGACCCTTAAAAATAGACTGGAAGCAAGAAAGGAGTTGACAAGAGTGAAGAAGGCTTCATTCTTGTCTCTATATATACTATCTAACTAGAGGCTACGTGGTGACGTTCTATAGGACCTCCAATATGTGTTGACTTTGTAGGACACATGCCTTGACTTACAAGGCAAGTTTTTCTACGTGTGGATTACATAGTTAGCTTAGTCTTTAAGCTAACAACATGTGTGGCACATGGCCAACTTGTTGACCACGTTTCTAATCCAAAAAATCAATTAAAGACACCTATAAAGTCAATGCAGCGTCTATAAACCTTCTAAGAAGCTTGTATATCAAATACTATAGAATTAACTTACTTTTACCTACTTTTACTTACTTCTATTTATTTATATATGTAATTAATGGCTTATATGTGTATGTCCGTGACATTACCCCTCTTTCTAGGGATGAGTTCTACGAAGAGTGGTCATCATATGTTGAAAAAATCTATGATGTGACAAATTGTATTTGCCACATACTCTGATCTTTATTCTCTTCAAAGATGATTGATAGGGCCTCTCAACCATCGCTAGTGTTCCATACCAGGACAAAAAGACCACCCAATTATCTGATCATTATTGAGGCCTTCATAACTTCCTTCGAATAAAACATTTGGAACACCATCAGGAGTTGTTCCTACTTCTAGTAAAATCACCAAACATTGGGAGTCCCTTCCAAGGTCATGATACCAAACGCATTGTCGTATTGTGGTTTGGCTACTATATGAAAATAATATAATTATGTACTTAATATATAGTTTATTAAGTAATATAATGAGAGCCATGTTAGTAGATTTTAGTTGGTTGTAGAATATAATTTGATTATTAATTTGAAAAGAGGTTATTTAAAAAGATTACTATAGAATTTGTATAAATTTAATTTCCTTTTGATAGTGGCTTTTAAGATTGATTTTGGTTGATAGAAACTTCTAAATATTTAGAATCACCTTTGTTAGACATTGGTGATCTTTAAAATCTTCTTTTGATTCTTTTATTTGGTGTTTAGAGCATAAATTATATAAATCTTATAAGAAAAAAGATTGAAGAAGGATTTTGGTAGAAAAAGAAGTAATTAGGGTACCAATATAGATGAAGGGAGATAAATAATGAAAATCTCCATTCCTATTGGTCAAAAATCAGGATCAATGGGCTTTGAGGAGGCTACCCGAGGCCATATTAGGAATTAGGGTTAGATTCTCGGAGCCATTTGAGCTTTGAAGACTAGGATCAGAAATTTTAGGTTTTTGGCTATAGTTTTGGTATAAGTTTTGTATAGTTTGGAGTTTATATGAAGGAGATATAGGCGCTCAAAGTTAAGGTATTGATTTGGGAGCTACTGTCACTCTTTTTGGCATAACCTATGCATACAAATAGCAATTGAGGATCGACATCCGCAATTGAAGAGACCACTTTTGTGGCTACACTTTTTACATACTACTTGATGGATTCCAAGTTGAAGTGAAGGAGTTATTGGATTTTGAAGTCAACACATGCAATCTAAGCGTAGTAAGTAACCCGATTTACTTGTGGTTGTGTCTTGAGCTATATCTTAAACAATTTGATAAGGTTTTGGCTCAAATTTTCAAGAAATATGTAATTTTATGTTAATAAACTTTTTACATAAGGTTTATAAAATTTAAGTATTGGATTCTTGAGATATAAAGAAAATAGTACTCAGGTACTTGTAAATTAGGGTTTAGAGCATCTACTAGGGTTTCTTCGATGCTAGAAGATTGGTAGTGAATTTGTAGTTCGTTTTCTTTGTGATAAAAGTTAAGAGTGAATTCTATCTATTTTATAAATTTGAAATAAAGAAAATGGTTAGATCAAGAGATATGAATTTCTAAAGTTTTGGACAAAAAAATCTTTTGTGTGAAAAATATGTTTTGAAGGGATTTTGTTATATTTTGAGTTTTATGCAAAATAAAAGAGTTTTGGAAGCTAAGACAAGATTAATATAAAGGTTTAAGCTATACTTTTTATAGCTAGATATCCAGTGTATTCCCAGATAGTAAATCATGCCATATGACAACGTAGCAAGAGCATTCATAATGGTGTCCAACTTGAACTCCGAACTTTCAATCATATTAATATCTTGACTTTCAGCCATTCTAAGAGAAAGAAAGAAATGACTCTACAAGAAGGTAGTGTTGGTTTAGAGGAGGGTACTCTGCAACCTCTAAAATGCCTTAAAACCTTCAAGAAGAAGGATAATCCACTCTCTCCAAGAAAGATAAGACTCCAATAGTATAATAGAAGAAATATCAATTTAGAGGAGAATAATCCGCAACCTCTAAAATACCAACATCTTCAAGTAGAGGGATAATCCACACTCTAACAAGAAGGAACTAACTCTCATATGAAAGATGAGTGTAGTCTCGACAAACTATCACGAATTTAGAATACTGAATAGAAATCTAAATAAGAAGCTCAAGAAGAATCGACAAGAATTAGATTAATCAGATGAGTATAAGAACAACACTAGAGAGGTGAGCTAGAGCTCCAAGAGGTGTGTAGTTGAGATTGAGGATCCCCTTAGTCTCAGTTCCTATATATACTACAAGCTAGGAAGCTTTTCAAATATCTTCTACAAACTAAGAAGCTTCTCAAATAGCTTTTATAAATTAGGAAGCTTCTCAAGCAGCTTCCACAAGCTAAAGAGCTTCTCAAGGAGCTTCTACGAATTTGAAAACTTCTCAAGTAGCCTCTATAAACTACAAAGCTTCTTTAGAACTTTCTAGAATCTTTTATAACTTCCTAGTGTATGTCCTTCACATTTGTTGCATCATAGATTTCTTCAATATATGATGATCGCTCTTTGTGAAACTCGTTTCTAGAAAGGGGGATAATGTCACGGACATATACATGTAAGCTTGTAATTATTTGTATAAATAGATAGAAGTAAGTAGAAGTAGGTAAAATTAAGTCAATTCTATAATATCTTCTATAAAAGCTTCTTAGAAGCTTTATAGATGCTATTTTGACTTTATAGGTGTCTTTAATTGATTTTTTGAATTAAAAACGTAGTCAATAAGTTAGCCATGTATCTTACATATTGTTAGCTTGAAGACCAAGCTAACTATATAGCCGACATGTAGAAAATTTGCCTTGTAAGTCAAGGCATGTATCCTACAAAGTCAACATATATTGGAGGTTTTATAGAATATTGCCACATAGTCCCTACTTAGATAATATATATAGAGACAAGAGTGAAGCCCTCTTCACTCATGTCAATTCCTTATTGCTTTGAGTCTAATTTCAAGAATGTCAAGTTTTCTTGTATTTTGGCAATAAGCCTTTCCAGTTTCTTTTAATATACGCACTTCTTTATTTTTATTTTGTCACTCTTTCTTTAATACGGATTTTATTGGTTTATATATCATCTTTTAGTTCATATTCTTGACAATAGGAAAATGCTTCTTTTTTATTTACTAAACAAAGCTAAGCTTGATTAATTCTTTATATCAAAAGTAGTCAACAATATGATATTGCCTAATTCATTTAAAAATATTCTCAATATTGAACATTCTTTTATTTCAAAATTAATCTAAAAATTGATGATATCCAATTTTTAATATGAAAGGTAGTCAAATCTTTTGATAATGATACTAAATTTGAACAACTTCACAAACTATAAGTAATCAAGGATGTGAGTTTTTTCAATTATTTTGGTAATTATATTAAAAATAGTCAAAGATGTAATGTTGATTATGTCCTTTGATAATAATATTAAGCTAGAGTAATTAATAATATCATAGATATTCATTAATGGTAGGACTTACAATAGATTAAATCAAATTTTAAAAATAAAAATATCAATAAAGTTAAGTATATCTATATAATCCTACATTCCAAATTCCTAAATCTACTATGTCAAAAGTCAAAATCCTAAAAACAAAGTCAAATTACTTATATCTTTAAAATTAAGATCTTATAGAGCAAAGTATTTATACTATGTAATTATCAACCTCAAAAATAGGAAGATATGTTAAATTGAAATTAAAAAATAAAGGTGTCAAGAAACTAAAAATACCTACATAATTTTAACTTGTAAATCATAAGTTATAAATCTTAGATTTATTATTGATTTTAAAAAATAATCAAGTTAAATAATTTAATTGTGTTCTTACAATGATTTTCTTGTCTATGTAAATATCCTATCTAGATTTGATTTTAAGTTTTTTAGTATCTTAAGAGTATATTATCTATTTATTTTTTTTAATCTATTTTAAAAGATATCTTATTAATAATATATTAAAAATTCTATTTGACAATAATATTAAGCTTATGCTTTTTTTTTATTAAATTAAGACAAACATGTGAAGTAACCTAATTTATTTGGCAATAATATCAATCATAAGTAATTTTTTATATTTAAAGTAAATAAAGATGTAAGGTGGCTCAATTCATTTAGCAATAATATTTAGCTTGAAGATCCACTTATATCAAAGGTAATCAAAGATATGAGGTTGCCTAATTTATTTAGCAATGATGTCAAGCTTGAACACTTTTTAGCAATGATATCAAATTAAGACAAATATTTGAGGTAGCCTAATTCATTTGATAATGATGTCAATCTTAAGCATTCCATCATAACTAAGATAATAAAAGATGTGAGATTGCCCATTTCATGTGCTAATGGTGTCAAGCTTGAGTATCCATGTATATCTAAGGTAGTCAAAGATATAAATTTGTTCAATTTATTTAGCATTGATGTTAAGCTTCAGCATCTACTTATATCAAAAGTAAACAAAGATATAAGGTTTTTCAATTTATTTGGAAATAATGTCAAGCTTGAGCATCCATACATATCTGAGGTAGTCAAAGATGTGAGGTTGCTCAATTCATTTGACAATGATGTCAAGCTTGAGCATCCATATATATCTAAGGTGGTCAAAGTTGTAAGGTTTGTAAAGTTGCAATGATGTCAAGCTTGAGAATTTATACATATTTAAGGTAGTCAAAGATTTGAGATTGCCTAATTTATTTGGCAATGAAATTAAGCTTCTACATCTAGATATTTCTTAAGTAGTCAAAGATTTAAGGTTGCTGAATTCATTTAGCAATGATGTTAAGCTTGAACACCAAGATATGTTTAAAGTAATCAAAGATATGAGGTTGCCCAACTCATTTGGTAATGATATTAAGCTTGTGTATCCACTTATATCAAAGGTAATTTAAGATGTGAGGTGGCCCAATATATTTGGCAATGATGTCAAGCTTGAAAAATAAGATATTTCTAAAGTAATCAATTATATGAGGTTGCCCATTTTATTTAGCAATGATGTCAAGTTTGAGCATTTTTTCATATTTAAGATAGTCAATGATATGAGGTTGCCCAATTCTTTTGGCAATAATATCAATCTTGTAAAATTTAGTAGAAAAAATCTTAAATTGATTGAATATCTTATCTAATTCAATAATTTGCCTAAACTTTTTAAGCCATCTCTTGATTTAATATCACCATTATTATAGATTAATAAATAAAGTGATGAAAAGTATACACTTTTTATTTCACTTAACTTCTTTTTATTTATATTATTGTGATACAATCTTTCCACCAATGACATAACATAATTCAATATACCATAAGATTAGATTCTAAGTATTAAAAATCAACTTTATACATATATAAATTTCAATATAATATAACTTAAATACTTCAACTAAGACATTTCTATAAATATGCACTTCCAACATATAATAATATTTGTACAATACAATTACATTATATCTCCAATCTTCAAACCTTTATTCTTTTCTATCATTATTAATTCTATATATGCCATTTGGATGATAGTCAAGTCCATTAACTTTTCACTAATTCTATCTAATATATAATTATTTATATTCTATATTTATATATCTTTATATTCTATTTTTATTTTAATAATCTTTCTATCTATGTCTCATAATTAATCATACATACTAATAATTCCATCTTCATTTATTTTTTTCAATGATTGATTAATCAATATATTTAATGTATATTCTACATCATCTTTTATTTTTTTCTTCTATATTAAACTATATTTGTAATGTTCTTTCTATCAATATGCCTTAAGGATACACATTGTTATTAAAAAATAACATATGTCTAAAAACATTTTCTTTTCTTCAATTCTTAAGCTGTCAAAACTTACTCTCAATATATTCTAAAGCTTGTGGTTAATATTCTTTTCATCTCCATCCAACTCTCTTTCCCTCTTGAATCTTTAAAAAGCTTACTTCCAACATTTCAACCTCTTCTTTCTTTTTAAATATACATCCATAACTTTTAAGCTTAATGATAGGCCATTACATTCTTTTATTATCTTTTTGCCAATTTCAACAAGTTCATCAAGCAACTTGTCTTTGGATCCATAAGAATAAGTGATACATTCTCTGGCTCATTTCTTCATTAAGTTCTTTAACATTTACTTTACAAACTTTAATACTACAATACTTCATAACTTCTCAATTTCAAGTTGTCACTATTAATGTACTACCATTTATATCAAATAAATCATCCATGGCTACAACATCTTTAATTTGACTTTGGTTCTTTACATCATTGAAGACTATGATGACTTTGTTTTTTTATTAAAAACAACTTCAATAATTCTTGTGTTTTCTTGAATTTTTTTGATTTTGTTTTAACTTTTAATTATTCTAAGATGTGGCAAGCCGTCTTATAACAATTACTACTACTTTTATCACACTCAATAAAGTACAAAGCATCATATATATACTTCATATTATTCAATGTTATTTTTTTTAATTGTGATCTTGTCTATTCTATCTATTCCAAAAAGATAAGATACCTTCAATTTGCTTATATATAACCTTGATATTTGTAATAAATATTGTTTTCTACCAAGCACTTCCTCCTTAATTATATCAATCTATAATAAGAAATTAAATTAAGTATCAATATAAAGAATAATATAAATACACATATAACACACATTAAATTTTAGTCTAAATCTTCAAACTAACTCTTCTATTATAACAGCTAATCACTACTATATCATGTAATTTTGTATGCAAATAAAAATTCTAATTTATTAAATCACTTCAATATATTCTTACCTTGTTTAATAGAATTAAATTTGAAATAAGTACTTTGTTGGATATTTGTTATAATTCTATATTTTGATAATTTTTGTTCTTTGATGTATTATAATATGGTATTTTTGCCACAAAACCTCTGTTGATAATCTTTTTCTTCAACACTCTCAATATTTCACAAATTTTTATAAATTTAGGTCAATACAATGGATTTAAGTTCCAACATTTTTTAATAAATTTGATCAACTCATTATAATTTGAAGATAATTTGGTCTCTTACTATTTTTTAATCTTCCTAATATCTCAATTTTTTTACAATCATCAAATAGATCTCTTTTGAAAAGAATCTTACAATACACCATTCTAAATGAAAACACATCTACAATAAAAGGATACTTTGTCATTATTTTATATTTATTCTTTTATACCTCAAGAGTCATGTAAGTTGTACTACCATAAATATGATTATTCTTTATTGCCTTTGAATTGCTACCAACTTCAATCTTATATATTCCAAAATCAATCACATTCACAATAGTATGTCACATAATTTTATTCATCACTTTTTTTTCTACAACATTCATCAAATGTTATCAAGCTTCAAATTTCAATGTGCAATGTGCAATATACATATACAAGTAGTACATCCATCTTATAATTTGATACATAATATCAATCAAATATGTATAAGATGCCTATTTATTTGTTTCTAATATATCTCTTAGACTTATTTGCATCAATTCCATCTCCAAATATATATGATCATTTTTTTATTTTTAATGAAGAACATCTATTAATTTTACCTCTAATATTTTTTATTACAAAATAGTGTAATATCAAGTTGAAATAGCTTAGACTTGTTACAATGATTGCCGCTTTGATGAAAGATTTTACATGCATACTTTTTATTTTTTTTATTGGATACAAAAGCCCAAATTACTTTGATTTATCTACTTCTTTATAATTTCTATTATCTATAAGTTCTATGAAATCATTGCTTTTTGTATTTGATGAGAGTTTTAAGTCATCTCATTCTCCATCTTCTATACAATGCATGTCTTTCAACCTTTGCAACAGATACTTTGCCAATCTATAATATTAAAAAATATCTTTTTTCATTTGAAAGAGCCAACCTATCATATAAATATCTTTCATCACCTTCTACTTTATTATTGGTTTCAACATCAAAATTACCAAATATTTTGTTTTTAAATATTTTATCAAAATCCTTCAAAAGTACTTTAATTGTTTCTTCATAATAATACTTCAAGTCTAAAAGTAGTTTTGTAAATATTTTTTTTTTCTTCATCAAAAATAAAATTGGGTTAGGACTACCATGGAGGCTCAAAAGAAACTAAAAGACTTGAAGGAGCATACTTTGGCACTTTTTTTAACATGGATCAAAAATCAACATCATGTCAAAGAGGATTTATGAGATGGACAAGTAACCCATTAATGTTAACCATGGATGGGTATTGAGTGCCGCCAATAATAAGTGATATGATTTGAATGAAGCATATCTAGGAGTTAAGAGAAGGATTGGAAATATGGAGGAAGAGCAAAATTTCTTTGTGCAAAACTTTGCTATTTATCTTGTCATTTTAGGGCAATCTTATATCATGGCTATAAGAATGGATACTAAGGTTTTAAATGATCGCTCTCATTATATAAGGATTAGAAACTATGATAGAAAAAAATCAATGCAATTCTTTATAATAAGACTAGATCATGAATAAAATAGAAACCAATTGAGAGAAGCTTCTTTGAAGACCAATAAAGAGATTTCGGATTTTTTAAGAGCACTTTTGTAGTATGGAGGTATAATAATGCATGTGAATCTTTTATCCATATACTTTTCAATGTAGATAGCTTTGAGTGTGGATTTTTGGTTTTGACAACTTTGAGGGTTTTGAGATTTCAAAAGGTTGAAAATTTAGATCATATGTATAAAGATTAGATGAAGAAACATAATTAAAATTTTAAAGGATTGAGTATGATTTCAAGTGGTGAGTACATTTTGGGTGTTATTTAAGAAGAAGGATTTGAAGATGATTATGTAAAGATTTTACAAGGATTGACTTTGCATATAGATGGAAATAGAGTTAATATTGTTGTGGAGCTTTATTTAACGCAAATATATGAAGAGATTTTAGAGTTTTTTAAGATACTTGAGATAGTTGATAGTCATGTAATATTGCAAGAGACCATGGTGTAGATTAGATAAAAAAATATTACTATAATACATATAGTCTTGTTTGATTATGCATCAGGTAATTGGCTATAAAAGGTAAAGTTATATTTTACAAATATTTAAATCATCCTAATAGGTTTCATCCATATAAGAAGAATTTAATTAGAATTTTAATTCAAAAATACTTAAAGCTAATACAAAGTAATCAAAAATATTCTTTTTAGTAACCTCAATTATATACTATTATCATTTGGTTTCCAACTTGAAAGTTGATGAAAATATTTGAGTAGTAATTTTTTCTTCTTAAACTATTAAATTCAACTCAAAATTGGTATATGGCTTGATTTTAAAGTCTCCTATGACCATGCTAATTTTCACCTTGTTCCAATTAGCGGATCTTTAAATATCATAGAAAGCCTATCTAATTCTAAACTGCCAATTTCTAATGCCCTCTTGTATCAAAACCTAAATATCTTTCAATTGCATTATTAGATTTGTATAAAATTTTATACATATTTAACACATCTAATCAACCAATCACTTTCAAATTTTGAATCATAGATGTCACACCTATTGCATGAATTAGTCAAGAGTATTAGGTCTAATTGTATTGTATAAATTCCAAGTCACCAATATAAACCTTGATTTTGAACAATAATTGCAAATTCATTCTAAATCCTCTAAAAATAAGCTTTATACTTTCAAAATAAGCTTAAAAGTAGTTCACTCATCCTAATTACCAATCTTCAAAATAATCCCTACTTTGTCCTAGGTGGCCATTTTAGTGGCTAGAGGTTTGATTTCGACCTTGTTCTAAAAATAGTCCACCCTCAAGTATCAATTCAACTTATCATAGGAATTTTATAGCCTGACCCTACTCTCAACTTAATTCTAATATCAACCATACTAATCTTTTTTTCTTTTATCCTATTTTTATCAATTAATGGTCTTTTTAAAGTAGTAAAAGAAATTCTATAATCTAGAAGGTAAAATTATTAACCATCTTTTAATCTATTAGCTATTAAGATAAGAAAATAAACTAAGAGGTTTTTATAAAGCCATGTTTAAATTTCTTGAATTATTATTAAATCGAGATGATTAATTTTAATTAAAATTTTATTTTTAATTATATTTTTATCATATGGTTTTATTATAACATAAAAATGTGGCCAAAAAGGTCAAATCCATGGCAATTCAATTACCTCAAGATACCAAAGAACATATCAAACAAGCTACTATGGAGCCGAAACTGAGAGAATTGAGAAAGATTAGTGACAAGTTTAATAATGAGTCTTTGGATAAATTAAAGATTGGAGGGGATTATTTTTTGACCAATGTGGAAAGGTATAAGTTTCTAGAGATGTTGTCCAAATATGATAAGGCTTTTGCTTTTGCACCTGAAAAGATTGGTTATGTAGATCTTAGTACAGTAGCACCTATAGTTATTTTTACCATTCTACATGTGCCTTGGAATTTGAAGCCTATTCCAGTGCCAAAGGCTTTGCTTTTAAAATTGGTAGATTTTTTAAAAGAAAAGGTCTAGATAGGCATCTTTGAACCTTCTATTATTCTTTATTTCAATCGATGGTTCACCATGCCAAAGAAGTCTAGGGCACTGAGATTTATTTAAGACATACAACTAGCCAACAAGATGACTGTTAGGAATATGGAGTCTGGACCAGTAGTAGATGAAATAATCGAAGCTTTTATGGGGTATGTAATTTATACTCAAGTTATAATCAATTTCAATCAGCAAAAGAGAGTAGGAACTTAACTACTATGAAGACTCCTTTGCATCTAGTACATATGTGTACCTTGCCATAAGATGCAATTAATTCCATAGCTCATATGTAAAATAAAATAAATTAAATTTTAAGAAAATTTGTGCTAGATAATATCATATCTTTTTTGGATGATGTTTTAATAAAAGGTTGGAAGAATGAAGCTAAGGATTTGACTTTGGAAGAAGATGGATGCTGTATATTTATAAAGAAATATATTAAAGATATAGAAAAATATTTTGAAAAGATTTGAAGAAATAAATTTTACTTTCTTTCTTAAAAAATCCATATTTGAATTAAATAAAATTATAATTGCTAGATATTTATGCAAAAGCTATAGAAAAAAATCAAACTTGGATAAGATAGATACTATAGCAAGGATGAAGACATATAAGAGCACCACTAAGATAAGAATATTTTTAGATGCTTGTATATTTTATCATATATAAATTTTCTATTACACTCATATTGCAGAGCCTTTGTATTGATTATTGGGAAGAGTGAAGAAGTTTGGATGGAATGAAGAGCAAGAGTTGATTATAGATGAATTAAAGGTAGTTTTAAAATCACCATTATTATTAAGACAAGTGAATTATAATTATAGAAGACCAATAATAGTGACAATTGACATAAGTCCCATAGCTATAAGATGGGCTATTGAACAAGATGATAAAAAAAAGTAACCAGTTTGCAATTAAATCTAACGCAAAGATTCTTACTAAGAGTCAAAGAGCTTATTTATAAGTGAAAGGAAGCTTTGGAAAGTACTTATTGTATTAAAGATTGAGAGGAATTACTTAATAAGTGCTCATGTAGTTTTCAATCCTATAACTAATTTTTATATAATGAATTCTTATAGAAGAGGCCAAAGAGAAGAAATAGTATATTATTGAGAATGGTGGATGATTTAGGATCAAATACAAGATATAAGATGAGTTTTATCATACATTGTAGACTAGACATAGAAGAATTTGGACTACCTACACCAAGATCAAGCAGTAATATTGATAAAAAGGCTTATACATGGATGTAAAGGAGTTTGTGAGCTCTTATAAAGATTAAAAATTATAATTCAAGATGAAGTACAGAGAAGTTTTATGCCCTATCTATCCACTTACCATTAATTTTTAATAGGTAGTTAATTTGGTTGCCATACCAATGGAATTTTGAGGTAAGAAGTATTAATTTTGGTAAAAAAGAAATAATTTAATTATATAAAAGAAAGGATATTGAGGTCAAAATCTACAAAGGTGGTGTATTGGTTTATTTTGGAAGATATTATATATTATTATGGTAGTATTGAGAGAATAAGAGTAGATCAAGATGAGCTTGACATAGTAGAGGTTCATGATTTTTTCACAAGATATGAGGTATAATTGAAATTGACTACCTTCTATAACCCTAAAGCCAATAGTAAGAATGAAAGGAAGCACCTTCTAATGATTCAAGCTTTAGTCAAGGCATATCGGGATCAAGTAAGATTATATCTTATACTTTTATTACTTGCTTTATAGATAGATAAGACTACTTATAAAATAGTTATTGGCTATATGTGAATAGAATTGATATTGGAATAAAAGCCCGTAATGCCTACAAAAAAGTTTATTTCGTCTTAATTATTTTTATCTTCAAAGGATAGCATTAACTAAGAGAGATTGTTAAAACTTCAAATTTACTAACTAAAAAGTTTATTTGAGAATCATCAAATTACTATGAAGAAGCTTAAAACAACAAGGATTGAACAAAAAAGAGAGATTTCATAAAATTCATTGATTGAGGCCTAAGCCAATTAAAATGAATGATTGGGTTTGATTTATGATAGTAGTTTGATGTACCAACATTCTATTCTAAGTAAATTTATATAATATTTTTTTGAATCCTATGTTGTAATTGAAATATATAATAATACAACTTATTGTCTTCAAAAATTAGATGGGACTTCATTGAAGACTAAGATTGCAAAAAAACAAATTAAAGTCTTCAAGCATCGAAATGAAATGAATTATATAGAAGGTTTAAAGACTTTTGAGCCTCAATATTTTGATTAATGGTTCAAAAGTTATGCAACTTACAATGACTTTGATTTTCATGATGGTGGTATTGTGGTCTAAGTCTTTGATACATACCAAAGTATGTATAGGTTTGGAGGGAGTGAGTATTGTAATGCACTTAATTTAAGTACATCAAAGTTATTTTGGAAGTTAATTAATTTCAGTGGTAGAAGAGGAGTCTTCTTTGAATATCATTTCTTTGTATCTTGAGATAAATTTTACTAAAATTTAATCTTAATTCCTTCCTATACATATCTATATCATTAAATTTCTCAATCTACTTCATTTTGCCTTATTTATGGTCCTACAAAATAAGTAGAAGTCCATTTTGTAAAAAAGTAGTATTAACATTTTTCAATTTTATTATCTTTTTGACCATTACCTATATTTTTAAGTTGATTTGCTATATTATTTAAAATAAGCTCATCTATAATATAATATTTTCTTTTTTCTTTGATTCATTAACCTTGTTACATCATGATAATGTAGCAATTCTTGACATTCAAACTACAATATATAACTTCTACGATGTATGCATTCAATGCCAATCTAATCAAAATATCTATACTACAACTAGAATCATATGTGTCAAAGCTTCTAAATGATATAAGATCCATTATTATGGCTCCAAAAATTTCCAAAGTATAGCTCTATCTTTATCTACTATCTACTCAATCTTTTGACTTGCTTAGCTCTTCCAATATTGCATTGATAGAAGAAAAAAATTCAAAACAAACTTTTACAACAATGCCCTTTGCTTTCTTCTTATTGCTGGATGTAATATATTTTTCCTTTTTTACAAAAAAATTATATCATTGAGTGAATTCTCCAACGTTGTGGCTGTCTATACCTTATTGTATCAATAATGCCACATACAGACCATATCTATCACTATTATGTATCATCAACACCTTTTGAGGACTTTATTCATAACTATCAATACGATTCTACCACCACCTACATTGTCAAGTACTAAATATTGACAAATAAGAAATGACAAATTCCACTAATATTATATTTTCTATTTGTTAAACAATGACGTAAGAACTTAAATAGTATTTTCAAAGCATCGTCAAATCCATCATAAGCAGAACATCATTCTATTATATCTCAAATGTGTCAATTTCATTGTTCTTGTAAAACTAAGTTGCTACTAGTTGTTACTAAAATATGTCATATTGCATGATAGATGGATCTTATGAATTTTTAAATAAAATATTTCTAAGAAGTTCTTGTAGATAGCTTGGCCCATATAAGAAGCTTTTTAAATTTAATCATATTCAAAGTATGTAAAAAATTTAATAGTACATGATAACTATAAAATTATGAAAAATATCAAGTATCATTAACAAATCTAAAATTAAAAAATATTAAATCAAAAAAAATTACTACAATTCAAAATATTATTCTAAGCATCTCTTTTTTCAATTTTTCATCTGTTTATAATATACTAGATCTTACTTAAAATCAAGCTTGGTTTTATTTTTCTGGATAATGATCCTATAAAAAGTATTATAGTAAGGTTTTCAAAAAAGAAACTCAACAAGAAAAATGAAACAAAAAAATAAATAAATAAAATAAATAAATATATATATATATATATATATATATATATATATCAATTATTTGTGGTTCAATGGAACTACTAAAAATTCTTAATACAATCCCTCCTGTTAAATCACTATAACTATTCTCACATTCTAAAGCTTTCATATCAAATGCTACAAATATATACATTGGAGCTCGATTTTTAATGCACCCTTTCCAAATTCAAACCTTTGTTTGCTACAAAATATTGAGGTTAATAACATTCTACTTCAAAAATTATCAAATATCCACTTGTACAAATCTCATGTTTTTTTATTTATAAAATTATTTATATATAATTACAAATAATATAATCTTGTATCTTTACATATGATCTTTTATATTAGGTATAATATCAATTATGTGCATGTATCAAGGACATGAATCTTAAAGAAAGATTAATCCTCAACACACTCTTCTATCATTAAAAGGAACTAGAAAGTCACTCAAAGTTGATATAATATTGAACTAGAATGGCTATTATAAAAAACAAGAAGACTAGAAAATCTTAAAAAAAGATTAAAGACTAGAAAGGCATTAATAAGAATGAAGAAGGCTTTAGTCTTGCCTCTATATATACTCTTAATTAAGAGCTATGTGGCAATGTCCTATAAGACCTTGAAAATGTATTAACTTTGTAAGATACGTATCTTAACTTGTAAATCAAGTTTTTTATATGTGCACCACATAGTTAGCTTACTCTGCAAGCTATCAATACATAATTAACTTGTTGACTAAGTTTCTAACCTACCAATCAATTATAAACACATGTAAAATCAAGCAACATCGATGAAGCTTTTAGGAAGCTTCTCTAAAAGGTCTTATAAAATTAATCTATTTTTACTTATTCCTATCTAATCATATAATCATTTATTAAAATATTTATATATGTCCATGACATTACTCTCTTTCTACGGATGCGTTTCATGAGAAGCGAACTTTATATATTGAAAAAATTCAAGATGTGACAAATTGTATTTGCCACATACTCTGATCTTTGTTCTCTTTGAAGATGGTTGATAGGCCCTCTCAACCATCAATAGTGTCTCATATTATAATAAGAAGACCACTGTATTATTTGATTGTTATTGAGGCTTTTGTAACTTCTTTCAAATAAAATATTTAGAACATCATCAGGAATTGTTCTTATCTCTAATAAAATCACCAAATATCGGGAGTCTCTATTAAGGCCATGATACCAAACACATTGTATCTCGTCATCTATTCAAAGAAGGACATGTTGTTCTTGAGGATTTTTATCTCAATTTTGTCATCTTGAAGGTTGTGACAATCGCAATGTCTCTTTTGGTAAGTCTGTAAATAAAAGCTCTTGAATTGAATTTGCTTGTTGTTGGTTCTCTATTTCTTAAATTACACATAAGCTACAAAGAAGAATAGAGTATTATCTTCTTTTGGTCTTATTTTCTTTATAGCAAAGATTTACTATTCTTTATCTTAGTTTTGATAGATGTCATTGATAAAAAGCTTTAACTTTCTTTATTGCATTTGCAAAATTCTTTAGTGGCTCCAATGTGCATTCATTAATATCATATCTACGTTGATGAACAAGATATTCTAACCTATTTTGGTGCCACCTTGAATCTAAGTCTTCTTCTACCTTGAACTCTTCAATATTATCTATTTCTATAGGAGGAGGTGGCATTTGTCTTCTTCTCAAGATATTCACTGTCTTATATGGCTCAAGAAGGGATACATAAAATATAGGATGGATCTTCAAAGACTCCCGTAGATATAATTGATAAGCAACATGATTGATTTATTCACAAATAAAAAAAGGTCCCAACCTATGTTAATCCAACTTATTACAAGGATGAGTAGTCTTAATATTGTGACAAAGTAATTATACCTTGTCACCTACATTGATTTGTCGTTGCTTCTTCTAATAGACATACGCATTGGTCTTTTGTTATTCTTAAGCTTCCTTTTATTGTGTCTTCATTTTTGCATGTAGCTTAGATAAACAATATACTAAATCTTCTGCCATAAGATTATCAACTTTTGAAAAGTCAAAAGTATTAAGTCATGGATGATAACCATAATTGGCAAAGAAAGGTGTTTGTTGAGTAGAAGAATATATCAAATTATTGTATGCAAACTTTGCCAATAAAAAAAGAGTTGTTTAATCAACTTAATGATATTTGATAGTATACTTCAAATACTACTTCAAAACTTCATTCACCTATTGTGTTTGTCCAACAAATTTGAAGATGAAAAGTCAAAGAGAGCTTTATATCCATCTTTAGAATCTTGAATAGGATTTTTTAAAATCTTGATACAAATTGAGTCCCCCTATCCGATATAATATCCTTAAGCAATCCATAATAGCGATAGATATTGGCAATGAAAAGTTTAGTTGTTTTTTCACTTGAAATAGATTTTGTACATAATAAAAAATATGCCATTTTAGTGAAGAAATCTAAAATTACAAATATAGAATCATATGAACTTGAACTTAAAAAATCTGAAATAAAATCTTTAGAAATAGAAGACCATAGTTGTTTAGATATAAGCAATGGTTAAAAAAGTCCATAGGATCGATGATGAAGAGTTTTTGATCTTGAACAAATGTCACATGATTTGACAAAGTCTTTTACCACCTTCCACATTTTAATCCACCAAAAATATTTGGATATATTTTTTAAAGTTTTCTTGTATCCAAAATGTCTTGCTACTAAAAAGTCGTGACATGCTTGAAGAGCACAAAAACATGTTTCTTCTTCTGGAACATATAAGCATCCTTTGAAATAGAATATGTTGTTTTTAAAATCAAAATTTGAAACATTATAAGACTTAGAAGAAAGATTCTTGATATCATAAACAAGAGGATCAAGAAACATACTTGATTGATTTTGTTTGATAAAAATCAAATCAACAGTCAATCTTGATTTCATCGCTCAAAGATGAAAATACTCTGGCTTTAAGAGGTTTGATCATTGTTGATTAAAAGATATATTTTCTTCTTTATATATAAGATAAGAGCATCTAAAAAGAACATCTGCTAAACCTTGTTGTTTTACAGATTGATATGTGATCTTGAAGTTAAATCTTGATAATGACATACTTCAATAAGATTGGCAATAATTCAAAATACGGGCCGACATGAAATATATGAGATTCTTATGATTTATATATATATTGAGATTGGACTTGAAGCACCTTCTAGATAATGATGCCATTCTTGAAATGAATCTACAACTACAAGAAGTTCTTTGTCGTAGATCTCATAGTTAATCTTAGTTCTTGAAAATTTCTTAGAATAAAAAGTTATAAGATAGAATTTTTCATCTATTTTTATTTATAATAATATTACACTTAAGGAAAAGTTTGATGCATTTATTTCTATAAAAAATGCCTTAAAAAAATTGACGTGATACAAAGTTGGTGCAGAAGTAAATTCTCTCTTAAAAAAAAATAAATGATGCTTTGGCTTTTTATTCTATTGAAGTTTGTCTTTACAAATTAAATGTATAAGTAGAGTTGTAACTTGAAAAAATTTGTTAATAAAGATTTGGTAATAATTAGTAAAGTCCAAAAATCATTACATATATCTTATTGTTCTTGAGATCTTCCAATCTATGATAGTTTGGACCTTCTTTGGATCCATCATAAGACCTTTATTAGAAATGATGTATGCCAAAAAGTCAACTTGAGTATTGTAGAATACACACTTTTCCATCTTTTTATATAATCTTGCATCTTTTAGTTTTTATAAAATATGACGAACATGAACTTCATACTCTTCTATATACTTAGAATAAATTAAAATATTATCTAAATAACAGATGACAAAATCATCAAGAAATTCACAAAAGAAATCATTCATTAGATGTTAAAAAGTAACTAGTATATTCATCAATTCAAAAGGCATGATATTATATTCGAAATATCCATGCCTAGTTTGAAAAGAAATCTTCTATTTATCTCTTTTATTGATGTGGATCAAATTATATGCTCTTTATAGATCTATTTTTGTATAAATCTTTGCTTGATTTAATTGATGAAGAAGCTCTGAAATCAAAGATAGAAGATACCTATTCTTGATAGTGATCTTGTTAAGTCCTTGATAATCTATACACATTTGCAAAGGTCTATCTTTTTTCTTCACAAATAAGATAGGAGCTTTAATTGGAGATTTTGAATGGCGTATAAAGTTTTTAGCAAAGTTTTTATCAATGTATTCTTTGAGTACAACCAACTCATATTGTGATAGGTTATAGTTTGGTGTAAATGGTGGTTGAGTTCTTTCTTGAAGATCAATGGTACAATCATAAGGATGATGCTTTAGAAGAATATCTACATTTTTTTAAAAAAAAATATCTTAAAAATCTTAATATTGGCTAGGAATATTGTTTGATAGCTTTTCACCATGAATAATGGGCATAGCATATATAGTAAAAGATGGCCCTTCATTTTTGGAATGCATGAAATCTTTTGCACTTACAAATAAGGGTTTGGATATATTAAACTTATGGATTTCTACTTGCCTAGTAGAACCTTGGACTACATTATGGAAGAAATTGAGATTGTGAGAAATCTAATCTATCTAAAGTTTATATCTTTCGAACCACAATAATTCTAAAGTGATTGAGCTAAGATAAGATTTAATTACATTAAATATAATTAAACTATTGTAACTACTACTACTACTTTTACAAGAATAGTTTCATATATACCATATCTAGAAGATAAGAAACATCCATCTATTACTTCTACATATTCAAGTTTGATTTTCTTAAGTAAAGATATATCTTATTTTTTCACAAAGTCTTCATCTATAAAACAAGTTGAGGCTCTTGAATCCAATAAGGCTAAGATTTTATGATTTTTTGGTCCTAAATAGACTTCTATTATAAAATAAAGTGAAGGACTAAAGGAGAGAATAGGATCTTTGTTAGATGTTGTACATGGTTCCAATCGCATAGTCCCTATTATGGCTAGAGCAAGTTATTTTTCAAGACATTGTCTTCTTTGGCAATTATACTTCTTATCTTGTAATTACATTGTTTATTTGGACAATGTTGGACAATTTTTTTAGCTTTTTCATAATATAAGCATAAGCCTTCTTGATGTTGTCGATTCTTTTTTTGCCTTGTGAGAGCTTTAAAATATACCATATCAATTTATTTTAGTTTTGGCTTTAATAAATAAGTTTTTGAAAACTTAGAAACTACCAATATTGTTTGATTTATTCTTTTCTAATCAAATCATTGTTCTTAATGTCTTTCTTATAATTGATTGTCACATATAATAGCTTGAGCAATAAATTGTTTTAAAGATTTTGTCTTTAGCATTGTTAGTAACAAATCTTTGATATTATTCTTCAACTTATATCAAAATTAATAGATAAGTATTTTGTCATTCCAATCCATGTTACAAGCAAGGTTTTGGAATTCAATAGTATATATAGTGGCTAACCATTGTTGTATTACGTGTTGTCTTGCTTGGGAATGCACCAAGCACTTAGTTGTAGAAGGTGAGGTTGTGTTTCACAAGTATCCAAGAAATCCTAATAGGTTTTATTCATATGAAAAAAATATAATCTGAATTTCAATTCAAAAGTGCTAAAAATACTCTTTTTAATAGCCTTAATTATACATAAATCCCAATTATCTTGTTACTTTCATATTTAAGCAGTTTAGATTTTTCTTCTAAGCCCCAATCTTAATCAGTGAGCTTTAACAAGTTGTAACATCCAATCCGACCAACCACTTGATGTAAAATTTTGCATACAATTTTAAATATAAGTCTTCTAAATGCTCAAGTATTTTTAGCTCAATCCAATGTACAAATTGTAAGAAAACCTCCAAAAAGTGCATTGATGTCACTCGGCTGCCAACTTGAAAAGTGAAGCAAAAATCCTAATACTGATTTCTTCCTTTCCAACCAATAACTTTGATTCAAAATTGATGTGCAACTTGATCTTCAAGTCTTTCAATACCATGCCAAATTTCACCTTGATCCAATTGATAGATCTCTAGATATCACAGAAACCCTACCCAATCTCAAACTGCCAACTTCCAAAACCTTCTTGTGCTAAAACCCAAATATCTCTAAATCTCATTATTAGATTATCATAAAATTTTGTATACACTTAGCACATCTAATAATCCAAATATGATACAATTTTCAATTATAGATGTTACATCAATTGTACAAACTAGCCAAAATTGCTAGCCCTAATTATATTATATAAAATCCAAATCACCAATACAAAGCCTAACTTTGAATAATAATTTCTAAGTCCTCCAAAACCTTCCAAAAACAATTCTTATTCCATTGAAAAGAAATTTAAGCTAGCTCTCAAATCCTATTCTTTGATCTTCAAATGAATCCTTATTTTGCCATAGGCCGTCATTTTTGTGGTCAAAGGTCTGATTTCGACCCTGTTTCACAAGTGGCCAACCTTGGGGTATAAATGTAACCTGTCCTAAGGATTTTTTAGCCCAACACTACTCTCAACTTAATCCTAGTACTAACTATACTAATTATTTAACTCTTCTAACCTGATTTTATCAATTTATGGTGTTTTTAAGGTAGAAGGAGAGTTTCTACAACCTAGAAGGTAAAATTACTAACTAAATTTTAACTTACTAATTATTAAGATAAAAAAATAACCTAAGGGGCTTTTATAAAAGCCATGTTTAGACACCTCAAATTATAATTGAATTAAGATAATTAGATATTAATTAGAAATTTAATTTTGATTATAATTTCACTATATAGTTGTATTACATAACGATACCGTGATCCTTGATATAAAGATAAGAGCTTGGTCTTTGCTACTCTTTCTTGATTAATTTCTCCAATTGTGACCATAAACACTTCTAGGAATGAATTCAATCATAAAGGAGTTACAAATTTTTTTCCTTCAAAGGTACAAATTAAGAGAGAGCACTTTTTGATAGAAGTGCTCTTATGAATCCAACTTGAGTAAATCCATTGGGATATTGGAAAGGGTGCAATCTTAGATAGAGCTTAACTTGTTGCAAAAATCCTCAAAATTTTCATCTTGTTCCATCAAACTTCTCAGGCATACTAATTCTTATCTCCATCATCCCTGGATTTTGTTGTGAGTTTGATCTATTTGCTCTTCAATTCTATAACTTCTTGCCACAGACTCTGAACTTCTTCTATCGGTGTAGGCATAGTAATTCGATGATTCTTATTGGAAATATATGAGATTTCTACTCTTAAAGTGTTGACAAGCTTATGAATATTTGTAATAGTTATAAATCTATTTTTATTTTTGCTAAGAGTAGTATCCATAATCTTTCTTTCCATAGACAATTCAAACAAATTCAAAAAATTAAATTAGAAGAGGATAATCCACAACCTCTAATAAAAATTTCTACAAAGAGAGATTATCTACTCTCTTTAAGGAAAAGATTAGTGTTAGGAAACAAGATTTTTTGTTTAAAGATGGATAGTCCACAACCTTCAAAATATAACAATAAAAGTAGGATAATCCACTCACTTCTAAAATAAGATAAAAATAGTATGTTAGCATTCTTATCAAACTGTCAAGGATATTAATCTTGAAGAAAGAAAATCCTCAATACACTCTTATATCACTAAAAAAAACTAGAAAATCACTCAAAGTTGATATAATATTGAACTTGAATGGCTATTGCTAAAAACAAAAAAACTAAAAATTCTTGAAACAAGACTAAAGACTAAAAAAGCATTGACAAAAGTAAAGAAGGCTTCATTCTTACATCCATATATATTCTTAACTAAGAGCTTTAAGGCAAACTCTTATAGGACCTCTAAAATGTATTGACTTTATAAGATACATATCTTAACTTATAAGGCAAGTTTTTTACATGTATACCACATAGTTAGCTTATTCTGCAAGCTACCAATACTTGGTTAATTTGTTGATCAAGTTTGTAACCTATCAATTAACTACAAATACATATAAAGTCAAGCAGCATCTATAAAGCTTCTAAGAATCTTCTCTAAAAGATCTTATAAAATTAATCTATTTTTAGTTATATCTACCTAATCATATAATCATTTATTAGAATATTTATGTATGTCTGTGACAGCATGTATTCATCACAAATCTTTATTATGGTTGTTTAAAAAAAAAGACGTCGTTAAATATCTTTGCGATTCATTCTTCTACCAGATACTAATTTAGAGCAAGTTTTTTTCTTTTTTGTAAATATAAGACAACCTTCACAATTCATCTATCTAAGTACACATATAAAGCAAATTATAAAAATTCCAATAATATATCTTATCTTTGTCAAAGATAAAGAAATTAACAAATCCAATTAAAATAAATAATCAAATATACATACTTACAAATTATAACCATCCAAAATCATATCCATTTCACTATAAGATCCTCAATTCTTTTTTTTGATAGGTTTAAGTTCAAAAGCCTTATCTAGGTCTTAGATTGGTTTTTCAATCTTGAACTTACACTCAAATCATACCAAACATTCTAACCTTTCATTGCTCTTAGACACATAAATACTTCATCGTTGTTTAGTCTCATTTTAGCCACAATCATTCTATAATATAATCTAAGATATAAAATAATTTTCAATCCAAATCTTATATAATTAACTATCAATATTATGACTCTTTTTATGCAATAAACCATCATCTTTCATTAATTATTTCTTCTAACATATCTAATTCTCTACTAATCTCAATATTTCTCTCTTAATTGATCAAACAAAAATTATAAGCTCTTTGTTCTCTTTAATTTCCTCCACCCACTTTATATGAGGTACCAAAATGGAAATCTCAACTTTTACATCATCTTCACTTCTTATCCACCACAATACTAGTTTTTAATTTTTTTGCATTTAATTATGACAAAAAAATCCTAATAACAAAAGCCAGTACTTGATTACTTGAGATTACACTCTAAGCTACTATTTGCCATAAAAAAATCTCAAATTATGCCATTAAGGTCATAGATTTTGGCCAAGGACATCTATTGCAATAACAATATCTAAGACAAAATCTAAACTTTGACATCCACTTCACTTAGAAGCTATCAAATCTTCAAATCCATTTCATAAAAATCTAATGTATGTAATTCAAATTTACACCACCACAAGAAACAATGCGATCTGCTCAGGTTAGTGCAAGGAATTAGAAACTTATATTCCTAAAATTCCTTGCATTCTTCAACCTTGGAGTACAATCTTCATTCTCACACCTCTCCATTCTACTCTTACAAAATCCTACAAATACTTCAATAATATAGCTGCAACAAGAATTCATACAATGCCATTGATAGTATTAGTGGCTTCAAATCATTTTTCATATTCCATGGCAATGAACTCTTAATTCTATTCCCTTGTTTCTTTCATAGAATCCTAGAGTATGTTGTACTCTCTTACATAGATTCTTCTTAGGCTCTAAATATTGCAGAGCCTTCAAACAAAATATATTCTCACTTCACTCCTTCTCTAGTCTTTTTTTTTCATACAGTTCTTGTATTGTTCATCTTTTTTAGCATAGATTTGAATTCAAAGAAATGAATTCAAGTTTAATAGTATGTTGTTAAAAATAATGATATTAAAAAATATATACATTAAACTTGGCACACATTTATAATTTATCTTTTTTAAATCTAAAAAGAATGTTTAAGTTGAAAATCTTAATATTTTCTAATTTTATACATGATTAGAAGAAACTCATTTAATAAGCTAAATCATTGTTTTATAATTAGTGATAGCAATATGTAATACAACATAATAGTAGCCAAATAATTTGCCATAGAAGAAATTACTTTGAAACCTAAAAGTATGTCAAGGACAAGAACATGATAAAAAACAAATAAATAAGTGAGACTTCTCTCAAAGAAAGATGAAAAAATAGAAATAACTTGATATGTATATTAAGAAAGAAACTGGAATGTCTATTGCCAAAAGCCAAAAAAACTAGAGACCCTTGAAACTAGACTAGAAGTAAGAAAGGAGTTGACAAGAGTGAAAAAGGCTTCAATCTTGTCTCTATATATACTATCTAACTAGAGGCTACATGGCGACGTTCTATACGACCTCCAATATGTGTTGACTTTGTAAGACACATGCCTTGACTTATAAGGCAAGTTTTTCTATGTGTGGGCCACATAGTTAGCTTGGTCTTCAAGCTAACAACTTATGTGGTATATGGTCAACTTGTTGACCACGTTTCTAATCCAAAAAGTCAATTAAAGATACCTATAAAGTCAAAGTAGCATCTATCAAGCTTCAAGAAAGCTTTTATACCAAATACTATAGAATTAACTTATTTTTATTTACTTTTACTTACTTCTACCTATTTATATTATATAATTACTCACTTACATGAGTATATCCGTGACATTACTCCCCCTTCTAGAGACGAGTTCCACGAGGAGCAGTCATCATATGTTGAAGAAATCTATGATGCGACGAATTGTATTTGCCACATACTCTGATATTTATTCTCTTTGAAGATGATTGATAGGGCCTCTCAACTATCAATAGTGTCTCATACTAGAGCAGGAAGTCCACCCAATTAATTGATCATTGTTAAGGCTTTTATAACTTCCTTCAAATAAAATATTTGAAATATCATCAGGAGTTGTTCCTACCTCTAGTAAAATCACCAAACATCACGAGTCCCTTCGAAGGTCGTGATACCAAACGGGTTATATCTTACCATCTATTCGAGGAAGAACATGTCGTTCTTGAAGATCTTTATCTCGATTGTGTCATCTTGAAGGTTGTGACAATCGTAATGTCTCATCCTTTAGATTAGCAAGCGAAGGCTCTTGAGTCGAATCCGCTAGTTGTTGGTTCTCTATCTCCTAAGCGTCACAACTACAAAAAAGCTAAAAATAAGGATTGAAAGTACAATGTTATCTTACCTAGATCTTATTTCTTTTATAAAGAAATTTTTCATCTTGATTTTGATGGATGTCATCGATAAAAAGCCTCTACCGCTTTTGCTGTATTTATAAGATTCTTTATTGGCTCCCATGTGCGGTCACTAATATCATATCTATGCCAATGGACAAGATATTCTAATTTATTTCGGCGTTGCCTTGAATCTAAGACATCTTCCATTTCAAACTCTTCATTATTGTCCACTTCTATAGGAGGAGGTGGGGCTTGTCTTCTTCTTGGTATGTCCACTATCTTGTATGGTTCAAGAAGAGACATGTGGAATACTGGATGGATTTTCATTGACTCCGATAGGTGTAAATGATATGCAATTAGATTGATTTGTGTAGAAATAGAAAATGGTCGAAGCCTTTGATAGTCCAACTTGTCACAAGGATGAATGGTCTTGATATTGTGACGAAGTAACCATACCTTATCACCCATGTGAAATGGTGGTTGTTCTTTTTGATAGACATCCGCATTGACCTTTTGTTATTCTTGTGCTTCTTTTAACTGCGCCTTTATCGTTGCATGTAGCTCTAACAAATGAATTACCAAATCTTTTACAGCAAGATTATCAAATTTTGAAAAATCAAAAGTATCAAGTCGTAGATGATAACCATAATTGGTAAAAAAATGTATTTATTTTATAGAAGAATGTAGCGTGTCATTGTAAGCAAACTCTGCCAATGGCAAAAGAGCTGTCCAATCATCTTGTTGGTAGTTAATAGTACATCTTAAATATTGCTCCAAAACTTGATTAACACACTCCGTTTGTCCATCAATTTGAAGATGGAATGTGAAAGATAGTTTTATGTCCACTTTTAGAATCTTAAAAAGAGTCTACCAAAATCTTGATACAAATTGAGTTCTCCTATTTGATATAATATCCTTGGATAATCTATGGTAGTGATAGATATTGTCAAGAAAGAGCTTAGCTGTTTCTTCACCTGTGATAGATTTTGTATATGGTACAAAATATGCCATCTTGGTAAAACGATCTACTATCACAAATATAGAGTCATAAGAATCTGAAATTGGAAGATCCATGATGAAATCCATAGAAATAAAAGTTCATGGTTGATTTGGAATGGATAATGGTTGAGAAGTCCGTAAGGTCGATGACGAGGAGTTTTTGATCTTCAGCAAACATCACAAGATTGTACAAAATCTTTGACTGCTTTTCATATTTGAGGCCACCAAAAGTCCCTGGATATTAGTTCCAAAGTTTTATTGTACCCAAAATGTCCTGCTATTAGAAAGTCATAACAAGCTTAAACAACACATAATCGAGCTTCAACTTCTGGAACATATAGGCATATGTTTTCAAAATATAGTAGATTCTTCTTGAATTCAAACTTAAAAGTATCATGAGACTTTGAAGGATTTTTCTTAATATCACGAATAAAAGGATCAAAAGACATACTCAATTGAACTTACTTAATGAAAGTTGAATCAACAATTAGTGTTGATTTCATTGCTCGAAGATGAAGATGCTCTGGCTTCAAGAGAATTATTCGTGTTGATCAAAAGCAGCATCTCCTTCCTTTGGTACAAGATAAAATCATCTAGAGAGTACATTTGACTAACCTTGTTGTTTTTTTAGTTGATAAGTGATATTGAATTCGAATCTTAACAAAGACATATTCCAATGGACTTGGCAAAGATTCAAAATACGTGCTGACATAAAATATTCAAGATTCTTGTGATTCATATACATTGTGACTAGGCTAGAAGCACCTTCTAGATAATGGTGCTATCTTGAAATAAATCCACGATTGCAAAAAGTTCTTTGTTGTGGATCTCATAGTTAATTTTGGCTACTCAAAATTTTTTGAAATGAAAAGCTATTGGATGAAGTTTATCATCTATTCCCATTTGAGACAATACGACATCCAAAGCAAAGTGTGATGCGTCTGTTTCCATAAAAAATGGCTTAGAAAAATTGACGCGATACAAGAATGGTGCAGAAACAAAGGTTGTCTTCAAAGCTTCAAATGCTACTTCTGCTTCTTGATTCCATTGAAGTTTGTCTTTTGAAGTCAAACGTGTAGGTAGAACTGTAACTTGAGAAAGTCTTTGATGAAGTTCCAATTATAGTTAGCAAATCTCAAAATATATTGAACATTTCTTATCATTTTTGGGATCTCCTAATCCATAATAGTTTGAACTTTCTTAAGATCCATCATAAGTCCATCATTTGAAATGATGTATCCTAAGAAATCGACTTGAGTAGTATGAAATACACACTTTTTTATCTTGGCATAGAGTCTTGCATCTCTTAATTTTTGTAATACTTGGCGAACATGAAGTTCATGTTCTTCTGGATTCTTAGAATAGATTAAGATATCGTCTAGGTAACAGACAATAAAATCATCTAAAAACTCCCAAAAGACATCATTCATTAGATGTTGGAATGCTGCTGGTACATTTATAAGTCCAAAAGGCATGACATTGTCATGTTGTGCTTCGGCTACTATATGAAAATAATGTAATTATGTACTTAATATATAATTTATTTAATAACATGGTGAAAGCCATATTAATAGATTTTAATTAGTTATAGAATATAATTTGATTATTACCTTGAGAAGAGGTTGTTTAAAAAAGATTACTATAGAATTTGTATAACTTTAATTTCCTTTTGATAGTGGCTTTTAAGATTGGTTTTGAATGATGGTAACTTCTAAATATTTAGAATCACCTTTGTTAGACATTGGTGATCTTTAAAATCTTCTTTTGGTTCTTTTATTTGGTGTTTAGAGCATAAATTATGTAAATATTTTAAGAAAAAAGATTGAAGAAGGATTTTGGTAGCAAAGGGAGTAATTAGGGCAGCAATATAGATGAATGGAGATGAATAATGAAAATCTTCATTCCTATTGGTCAAAAATCATGACCAATGGGCTTTGAGGAGGTTGCCTGAGGCCATATTAGGGATTAGGGTTAGATTCTTGGAGGCATTTTGAGTTTTGAAGGCTAGAGTTAGAAGGTTTAGGTTTTTGGCTATGATTTTGGTACAAGTTTTGTATGGTTTGGAGTTTATATGAAGGAGATACAAGCGCTCAAAGTTAAGGTGTTGATTTGAGAGCTATTGTCACTCTTTTTGGCATAATGCATCCGTACAGATAGCAATTGAAGATCGGAGACCATGACTAGAGAGAGCACTTTTGTGGCTATACTTTTCACATACTGCTTATTAGATTTGAAGTTGAAATGAAGGAGTTATTGAATTTTGAAGTCAGCACATGCAATCTAAGGATTTAAGCTACATTCTCTATAGCTAAATACTCAGTGTATTCCCAGATAGCAAATCATGCCATATGATAGACGTGATAAACCCGACGTAAAAATTTTTGGAGTAGAGAGTTTTGAAGAAATATTTTGGCTTTTATTATGGAAAGGGGACAAGGAAGTGGTAGGAGGAATTATACTAGAGAATCTCTATTGTAACTTGATCCTGCTATAACTCAAATATTTCAACCGTTTGTACTTTTTATGCAACAACAACAAGCAGTGGAACGTAAGGAAGCAATGGCTATTAAAGCCTTATAATCTGTTGTTGGTTTATTGGATCAATTTGATGGAAGAAATATTTCCAAGTATCTTAAATATTATTCTCGGGAGATAGAGCTCAATAAAGTACTAGGGAAAGTTATGATCCTTACATTTGAGCTTGCAGTTGTATTAGAGCTTCGTGAGCATATAAAAGACATTATTAAAACTCATGGAGAGAAATGGGAGGATTTTATCCTTTAGCTAAAAGAAGAGTATTCTTGAGAAGATACAAAAAGGGTGACAAGAAAAACATTTATGGAATGGATCAATAAATCCAATAAGGATTTGGTTGCAATAGAGTTATTCCAAGAATTTGAAAGACAGTTTCTTCAATTATCTTGAGTGAAAAAGCTTACACTTGAAAATGATAAGGTGGAGTTATTTCTTCAATCAGCTAGCAATGATTTACAAAAGGAGTTGGAATTATTATTGGAGGATAATACAGAGGACAATGGACTTACTACTAATTGGAAGAATGTCTCTGTAGCTATGGGCATACTTGCTAAAAGAGAGTACCAGAGGAGAAAAGTGGTAGTAAGACAAGAAACGAGACCTCTATCAACGACAATATCTTGTAGACAAATGCTAGAACTTGCTAATAATAATAAGATAAGAATTACTTAATATAATAAAATAAGAATTACTTAATATAGCTACAATAATTAGAAATGTCACAAGATGGGATGACCTTGTAGATACTATGTCTATGCATGCTTATTTGGCAAAATCCCAACATAAAGCTCTAATGGAGGTAAAAAAGAGAAGAAATGAAATAGAAAAAAATTTTGAAGAGCCAATCAATAAGAGGAGATCTCAAAGGCATGCAGAAATAATACAAAATAAAGAAATACCTATATCATAGGCTAATAGACCATCCAAGGCTAGGCCATCGACATTGCACCTTGAAAAAGCTCCACTGCCAAAAGAGAAATGGAAAGAAAGGATGGAAGTTGATAAAGACAAAGAAAAGAGTAAGCATGTTACTTACAAGCTTCAATCAGATATTGAGGTAGCCACAGATTTGAAAGGAGTATTGAAAGAAAGAGTATTGAATACCAAAATTGAATTTATTCTATGAGAAATTTTAGGTATTGCAAAGAGAGAGTTTCATGAAGTCATTATAAACACTATTAAGCAAAAGAGGCAGTTGACAAAAGAATCTGTTGTATCTAATGCTTTGGATAAAATCTTGACTGAAGAAGAGGAACATGAATTGGCATAATGTTGTATCAATAAAAAGGGACAATTTGATTTGGATGAATACAAGGATGATGACAAGGGCCCTGGACAATATACCAAGGGACATTGGGCAAGAGCCACCATAGAGACTTTAGTAAAAATGGAAGACTTAGTAGAACCAGTAATTGCTCTCATTGACTATAGATCTGAAATTAATATTATGTCAAAAGAAGTCTATAAACGTGGAAGGTGGCCCATTGATATTAACCATGGATGGGTGATTTGGGCAGCAAATAATACACGAAAAGACCTTTATGGTGCTTGTCCCAATGTGAAGGTAAAAGTTGAAAATATAACCATAGAACAAACTTTTTTTGTTCAAGACACTACTTTATACCCAGTGATTCTTAGTCAACCATATATTATAGCTGTGAAGATGGAGACCAAGGTTTTGGATGATGGATCAACATGTGCCCGCATTAGAAGTCAAGATGGAAAAAGGATGGTGTAATTTCTAAAAGTATCTGCAAACTATGAGCGCAATCGGGATTATTTACAAAGTGATTTATTACCAAGAATCAGTGAAGAGTTTACGGATTTTTGCAGGATACTACTATAGAGCGAGAATATAGTGGTACATCAAAGAAGATACTCTCGCATAAAAAAGAAAATATCTTTTGTACAAGTGTTATAGAATTATCTAAGAATGGATTTGGTATCTATACACAACTTAATGAGCTACCAAAGTCGGAGAAAAAAGTTGTGCAAAAATTTGAAAAAGACCTAAAAAGAGTGGGTGTACTTGATGGAGATGAAAAGGTAGTAGGTGTATATGTAGAGACTGGTTTAGAAGATTTTATGGAAGAACTTTTAGAGGTTGAACAAGGAAATAAAGATCAAGTAGTGCAAGTACATTCAAGAGAGCTCTACTCAGCTATACAAGCATTTCAAGATTATGAAGTCAAAGTTGAAACTAGGTACAAGACTAAGGAGAAGAAAATAAAACCTGTAGCTATACCATTACCTAGTGATTCCAATCATCAAGTTCAACAAGCTTTAAAGGAAAAGGGCTCACGAGATTCTAAACAAATTGGCCATAAGTTTACCAAGAACACACTCAATGAGTTGAAAATAGGATCTGCAAATTTTTTATTACCTGTTGAAGAAATAGAATTTAGAAATATGTTAAGTATGCATGGAAAGGCTTTTGCTTTTGAACCTTCAAAAATAGGATGTGTCAATCCAAGTGTTGTGGCACTAATGATTATATTTATAGTTCAGCATGTTCCTTGGGATTTAAGACCAATTTTGGTGCCTAAAGTACATCTATCTAAACTTATGGAGCTTTTAAAAGAAAAGATGTAAATAAAGATCCTAGAGCCATCATTTACACGATATTCCAGTCATTGGTTTACCGTACTAAAGAAAAATGGAACACTACGATTCATTCAAGATATGCAACCAGTGAATCAAGCTACTATTAGAAATACTGGAATTGGACCAATTGTTGGAGAATTTATTGAGACATTTGCTGGTAGAGCTATTTACTCTATTAGAGATCTTTATTCTAGATATGATCAATTTCAACTAGCTGAAGGAAACAAAGACATTACTACTATGAAAACACCTTTAAAGTTAGTTAAGATGTGTACATTGCCACAAGGAGCAACAAACTCAGTAGTTCACATGATGAATGGGATGAATAAGGTTCTTCGTGATTTCATTCCAGAAAAGATTATGTCCTTCTTGGATGATATTCCAATAAAAGGATGTACAGAAGAAGAGAAAAATGAAATAATGGATCAAAAGGGGTTCCATAAATTTGTATCTAATCATATTTCAGACTGTGATAAAATTTTATCTCGACTTCAGGAGGTTCATTTGACACTATCAGGAGCTAAATCTACCTTTGGAGTTCAAGAAGTTGTTATTGTGGGGCATTTGTGTGGATGGTTTGGTCGAAAACTTGATCCTAATAAGGTGGATGTCATACAACGAATGAAGGATATTTGTAGCTTATAAATACAAGTACGGAGGATTTTAGGAGCTTGCATATTTTATTGTGTATGGATTCCTCATTATGCACATGTAGCTGATCCTCTTTATAGTTTGCTATGAAAAAGAAAGAGATTTAAATGGGAGAAGAAGTATATATAAATAATTCAAAAGTTAAAGCAATTATTATCTTTTCCACCTGTTTGTAAAGGACAAGTTATGAGTATGGCAAATCGGTGATACTTATAGTTGATACTAGTCCAATAGCTATTGGTTGGACTTTAGGATAAAATGATGAAGAAGGTAAGAAGTTTGCTATTAGATTTGGAGCTAGAATATTAAATGAACAACAAAGAAACTATCCACAAGTGAAACGGGAGCTATGGAGAATAATTACAACTATGAAAAATGAAAGAGATTATTTTATTGGAGCACTAGTGATAGTGGAAACAGATTGTTTGTAACTATTGGAAATGATTACCAAGTGTAACACCCCTAATATTGCTATGTTAAGATGGATTGCATATATTAAATCTTTGAATCTTGAATTTAGATATATAGCAGGCAAAGATAATCTTGTAGTAGATATGCTATTTCAACCTAGATATGAACAAGAAGAAGATTTGATTGAAGATACTAAAGATATAGGTACTACCTTCTATTTTAGGATATAATAAGGAGAGGATGAATATTCAAGACTATTTATAGAAGAATTATATGAAGAAGAAAGGATTGATATTGGACACTATTTAAGGACATTATCAAGACAATCAAGATGGAGTGATCTTCATTTCAAACAAATTAGATGGAAAGCTTATAACTACCTCTTACAAGGTAGTTACCTATAGAAGTGATACAAACGGGATAATGGAATGCCACATAGACTAGTTTGCAAGAAAAAGATGCAAGAAAAATTAATCCATGAATTCCATGATAGTTTGTTGGTTGGACATAGAGGTATTTATGCCACCTTTAATAAGTTCAAAGAAAAATATTGGTGGCATAATATGTATAGAGATGTGGTGAAGTTTGTAGAATCATGCCAAACTTATCAGATATACTCAAAGATTCGACATAGAGATAGATTGCATCCTACATATCCACTTATAATATATTATAAATGGATTGTAGATCTAGTTACTATGCCTATGGAAATATGGCAAATGCGATACTTAGCTCTAGTACAAGAAGATTTATCAAACCAAGTAGAAGGAAGAGCTCTACAAACAAAATCCATTGAAGGAATTTGTAGATTTTTATTGGAAGATGTGATTTGTAGATATGGATGTATTGGAAAAATTACTGTTGATTGTAGGAAATTAGATACACATGAGGCTAGACAATTCTTTGAGAGATGTAGAGTCAAGTTAGCACTTACTACATCTTATAATCCGGAAGGCAATGCTAAGAATAAGCGAGGTCATCCTCCTATTGTAAAGGCCATTGTTAAAGCTTGCAAAGGAAGAACAAGAGAATGGCCAAGATTATTACTGTTTATTCTTTGGGCTGATCGTACTACTTACAGTTCAGTATCAGGATATATGCCGACAGAGCTAATGCAAGGACAGAAGTC
Source organism: Physcomitrium patens (assembly GCF_059467195.1). Taxonomy (NCBI): domain Eukaryota; kingdom Viridiplantae; phylum Streptophyta; class Bryopsida; order Funariales; family Funariaceae; genus Physcomitrium; species Physcomitrium patens. The sequence goes on along the minus strand of NC_143416.1, from coordinate 9,143,765 downwards.
CATTATGCCCATTGAAGAGTAAATACCTACTTGGAGTATCTTGCCTTGACAAGACAATATATCCAAAGACACACTTCTTATACTTCGAATTTGTCAACTAGAAAGAAGAGCTGAAGATGTGGAAAAAGCAATTATAAGGCTGAGGGAGTCACACTTGAAGAATAAAGATAGATTTGATAAATGACACAGATTGAGGCCAAAAGATATTCAAGAAGGTGATTGGATTTTAATATATGACAACAGCTTGGATAACCAACATAGTGCTCTCAAAAAGTTTTCTAAGTGTTGGTTTAGACCTTATGTGGTTGTACATGTTTTGGATAATGCTACATATGTATTAAGGAAATTAGATGGAACAAGACTCAAAATTCTAATTGTAAGAAAATGTATAAAATTTTTCAAACAATAAGATCAAGAACTAGTCCTCGAAGATGTTGAAGAATTTGATCTATTTAGGTATGAGGAAGAAGAATTGGATTTTAAAGAAGACATTACTGAGGAGGTAATATAATGCCGACCACAACTTTGGTTCTTCTTGGTGCATACCAAAGGATGCACAAGTTTAAAGGGGGTGGATGTTGTGTTGTGATTTGGCTACTATATGAAAATAATGTAATTATGTACTTAATATATAATTTATTTAATAACATGGTGAAAGCCATATTAATAGATTTTAATTAATTGTAGAATATAATTTGATTATTAATTTGAGAAGAGGTTATTTAAAAAGGTTACTATAGAATTTGTATAATTTTAATTTTCTTTTGATAGTGGCTTTTAAGATTGGTTTTGATTGATAGTAACTTCTAAATATTTAGAATCACCTTTGTTAGACATTGGTGATCTTTAAAATCTTCTTTTGGTTCTTTTATTTGGTGTTTAGAGCATAAATTATGTAAATCTTTTAAGAAAAAAGATTAAAGAAGGATTTTGGTAGCAAAAGGAGTAATTAGGGCAGCAATATAGATGAACGGAGATGAATAATAAAAATCTTCATTCCTATTGGTCAAAAATCATGATCAATGGACTTTGAGGAGGTTGCCTAAGGCCATATTAGGGATTAGGGTTAGATTCTTGGGGGCATTTTGAGCTTTGAAGACTAGGGTCAGAAGGTTTAGGTTTTTGGCTATGATTTTGGTGCAAGTTTTATATGGTTTGGAGTTTATATGAAGGAGATACAAGCGCTCAAAGTTAAGGTATTGATTTGGGAGCTACTGTCACTCTTTTTGGCATAACGCACCTATACAGATAGCAATTAAGGATCAACAACTGCGATTGAAGAGAGCACTTTTGTGGCTATATTTTTCATATATTGCTTACTAGATTCGAAGTTGAAATAAAGGAGTTATTAAATTTTGAAGTCAGCACATGCAATCTAAGGATTTAAGTTACACTCTCTACAGCTAGATACTTAGTGTATTCTCAAATAGCAAATTACGCCATACGACAACGTTGTATTCAAAATATCCATATCTTGTTTGAAACGCAATCTTCCATTCATTTCTTCCTTTGATGCATACCGAATTGTATGCTCTCCGTAGTTCTATTTTTGTATAGATCTTAGCTTGATTCAATTAATCAAGAAGTCCAAATATCAAAGGTAGCTAGTACCTATTTTTGATAGTGATTTTATTGACTCCTCGATAATCAACACACATCGGCAATGATCTATCTTTTTTCTTCACAAATAAAATTGGAGCTCCTGCTAGAGATTTGGAATGGCGTATGAAGTTCTTGGCCAAATTCTCTTCAATATATTCCTTGAGTTCAGCTAACTTATTTTGAAATAAATTGTAGATTGGTCCAAATGGCAATTGTGTTCCTTCTTAAAGGTCAATTGAGCAGTCATAGGAACAATGTTCTAGAAGAGTATCTACATTCTTTTTCTCAAATACATCTTAAAAATCTTGATATTGGCTTAAAATGCCACTTGAAGTCTTTCCACCAGTAGAAACAGGTGTGGCATAAATGATACAAGGTGATCCTTCTTTTGTAGCATGCAAGAAAGCACTTACACCTACAAATATAGGTTTAATTATGCTAGACTTATGACTTTCTACTTGATTAATCTCACTCTTAGTTATACTTTTAGAAAAATCAAGACTACAAGAAGTCCAATCTATTTTAGGATTATGTTTTTTTAGCCATGATAAATCTAAAATGACTAGATTAAAAGAAGATCTAATGATATAAAATATTACAAAGCTACTATGTCCATTAGTTGCTATTTTTATAGGAAGGATTTCATGAGTAACATCTCCTGAAGACAACGGACGACCATCTATGACTTCTATATGAACAGATTTAGTTTTCTTTACTAAAAATATGCTATTTCTTTTAGCAAATTTTTCATCTAAGAAACATGTTGAGGCTCCTGAATCTAGCAAAGAAAAGGCTTCAAGATATTTGGATCCTAGAATAACATTTATCATAAAATATCGAGAAGGTTCTAAAGAGAAGATAGGACCTTCACTAGGTGTTGTACAAGGTTTCAACCGCACGATCCCTATTGTAGCTGGATAAATTTGTTTTTCAACATGCTATTTCCTTTGATCGCCATACTCCTTATTTTATGGTTGAGTCGCTTCTTTGGGCAATGTTGAGCAGTGTGCTTAGGTTTTCCACAATATAAGTATAATCCTTCCTAATGATGATGAGTCTTTTCTTGCTTAGTAAGAAATTTGAAATGCACTGCATCAATTTGCATATCATCTACTTCCAAATGTATGTGTTGAAGAGATATTGGTGTTGCTATTGAATTATAGTTACGTTGAGGTCCACTTGTATAGTTCTCAGATCGGAATTCAAAAAGGTGATTGTCACAGTTCACAACAAAATCAATTGCTTGACTCAGTGTTTGAAGATCAAGTAAGTTGAGCATTAATTATTTTACCTCATGTTGTAATCCGTAGAGAAATTGGCTAATAAGTGCAGCATCATCTCACTTGATATCAGTTACAAGTTATCAAAATTGTAAAATATACAACGTTATTAATCGACTGTCTTGTCATAAAATATGGATCTTATTAGTTGTAATATGAATTGCATCATGTTTTCTATACATGGATTGAAACTTTGCTAAAAAACCTCTAGATTATCTAATATTGGATCTCATCGTTCAAGAAAAGATAAAAACCATGATAATGTTGAATCTAAAAGAAGCATAACAATGAATCTAACTTATGATCCTGGAATTAGATAGCTTTGGAATGAAGTTCAATCACAAGTTGTACTTGATTGATAAATCTTCTAAACTTTGATCTGGTGCCATCAAACTTCTCGGATAGGATAATTCTTGGTTCTCTAATACTAGAAGGATGTTTTGTCATAGGAAAAAAAACATGATTTCATGTAGATGTTGAAGCAACTCCAATCATTTCTATATCTTCACTTCTTGCCAATCTTGTTGCTCTTTATGGTCGTAAATTGAGTTGATGCATTGCAAGCATTAACTTCGTCAATTGTTCTTGTATTTTGACCATTGCACTCTTCATTTCAGCAAGTTCTACCACAATAACACTTAAAAAAGAGAAGATGTCTAATATCACTCAAGACAAATAGAAGAGAGGACTTCAGGACAAATAAAATATTAAGAACAATATCAATTTAGAAGAGGGTTATCCACAACTTCTAATATGCTTGTATCTTATCAAGAAAAAGAGGTAATCCACTCTTAATCAAGATTAGATAAAGCTCTGATATTGTAAGTGTACTCTTGTCAATCTGTCAAGGACAAGAACATGATAAAAAATAAATAAATAAGTGAGAATTCTCTCAAAGAAAGATGAAAAAATAGAAATAACTTGATATGTATATTAAGAAATAAACTGGAATGGCTATTGCCAAAAGCCAAGAAAACTAGAGACCCTTGAAACTAGATTGGATGTAAGAAAGGAGTTGAGAAGAGTGAAGAAGGCTTCACTCTTGCCTCTATATATACTATCTAACTAGAGGCTACGTAGCAATGTTCTATAGGACCTCCAATATATATTGACTTTGTAGGATACATACCTTGACTTACAAGGCAAGTTTTTCTACGTCTAGGCTACATAATTAGCTTGGTCTTCAAGCTAACAACATGTGTAGCACATGGCCAACTTGTTGACCACGTTTCTAATCCAAAAAGTCAATTAAAGACACCTATAAAGTCTAAGTAATGTCTATGAAGCTTCTAGGAAGCTACTATATCAAATATTATAGAATATTACATAATATTATATATTATGTAAATAGTGGCTTACATGAGTATGTCCGTGACAAAGTAGTACAATATACTTCAAGAAGTGGGGATATGTACAGCTACTTACAAAGCATGTTGTCTCATTGAATATCACAAATCCACATAGTGTAGAACTTATAATGTCATACATAATTTGAAAAAAAATAAAAAAATAAAAAAAAAATTCAATTAATATTTTTCTACTTATTCAAACATTAGTTATAATTTTTAAAAAAATTGACATAATTACCTTGAAGTACAAGCTTTAAAATTGTTGAAAAAAGTGTGAGCCTAAAATCCACCACTCTATAGTATTACTACTAGACAATAAGCTCAAGAACTCCCAATTGTGAAATTATAAAGTTTATTTAAATACGAGTGCTTGTAATACAATTAAAATTAATGCCTTCTAAGTAATGATTACTAATATTAAATTAAAATATTAAATAAAATTTACTATGAAAAAATGATAAAAATAATTAATTAAGTTATTACTATTAACTTAGAAAGTGAATAAAAACTTAAGTTTAAATTAAAAATTAAAGTTAAAAGTTAAAATGGGAATATTAAAGATTAAAACTTAAAACTTAAAAATTTATTAGCCAAAAGTTGAAATGTAGAAATTACAAGTCATTGTGAAGATAAAAGTAAAAATAAAATAAAAGAGGTTAAAGCGAAGGTACCTTGACAACATCCAAGGATTGAAGGCAGCAACCCCCTTCTACTCCAAAATTCGCCACAAATTATTAATAACTCCAAATTAATTGATTCTTAATTTTTTATAAGGTTAATTTAAATGTTTTCTTTCTCCAATAAATTTCGTTGCAATTTAATGATTCAGTCGTAAAAATTACTTCTTTGAAGTTGAGTGATCCAAACTGCCACGATGAGCAACCCCCTTCACTTAGAAATTCGCTAAAAATCTAATTTTTCTTCAAATTTAGCAAAACTTGTGCCTTTCAAAGCTAAGCTTATAAAAACTCAATGATCTCAAAATTTCAATTGAATCCAATAATAAGGCATTGAAAAATACCTTCCCAAACTCGATTAATCCAAACTGCAAAGGCAATCGACTTCCTCGCACTCAAAATTTTACCAAAAATTTAATTCAACTCTAAATTGAGCGAGCCTTATCTTGTTGAAAAGCTAACAACAAAAGCTACAATCATAAGTAATTTTATGTTAAAAATAAGAAAAATAAATAACTGATTTAGGAAAATCCGATGCTCTTAAAACCCTTGTAGTACTTGAGAGGTAGCTATTCATCACAATGATGTTGAAGATCAACAGAAGTACTTTCTTAGTTACAATCATATAGATATTAAGCATATTATATTACTAATAGTCAAAAGATAGCAAAGAATTAAAGAAAGCTACTATGGTGGCAACTAAGATTTATTAGTGGCTGCTAGATTAAGAAAGAACTTAAGGTTTAATTGGATGACATAAAAATAGATGTAATATAAAAAGGATGGAAGTTGCCTCATTAGTTAGCAACCACCACCTTAAAAAAAGGGTATTAGAAGTAAGAGTTATCTTACTCCACACTTCTCTTTGTGTACAAACCTTGTTGATGCTAAATGTTTGTAGCTTTTAGACTTCTTTTCTTCAATATTTTATGGTCCCACACACATTTGTTTGAGTGTTTTGAAGTTCTTTGAAGTGGTTGTTGATGTATAGAGTAGATCAAGTCATTGTTGCTAATGTTAGGCTTTAGAAGTACTTAACTTTTAGATTCAAATCTAGATCTTGATCTTGATTTGCTCTTACTTGTGGTTAAGAGTATTTTGATATTGGTGTTTAGTTTTTCACCTGAAGACAAAGTTATAGAACACTTATATTGTATTTTTTATTGAGATAGATCCTTAGTGGTCTAACTTTGTAGTTTTATATTTTAAAGATGCTGAATGTACTTAAAAAGTCTCTTATGATATATAGAGATGATTTGTAAGCATAAGAATGATATATGAGTGGCAATTCAAATTTGAGACATTTAGATAGGTCATCAAACTTGTGAAAAGTCTTAGAAGTGAAGTTGAGAGTATTTTTGAGAGTAAGAATATTAGTTTGTTCACAAAGAAGGATTTTGTGATTCTAAGGATCCAATACTTTCTTGCTGATTTTGAGGGCATTAGGACTTCTTCTTTCAATATTTTTTTGATATATCTCTCTCTTCAATATGGCTTTATGTGGAGGTGAAGGATTGAAAGTAATTGAGTAATTTAGAGGTGAGAACTTCTACTATTGGAAGATAAAAATAGAGATTTTATAAGCATCTTTGGATCTTTGGAATATTATAGATGAAAGTGAAGATTTTCCAAGCATAGATACTGATATAGAAGAGAAGGAGTTCAAATGTAAAAAAAAAAGGCTTTTGGATTGATTGCAACCAATGTGGATGAAGCCAACTTCTCCCACATTATCTCTTGCAAAGGACTAGTAGAAGCATGGAAGATTCTTTGCAACATCTATGAGAGTAATAACTTATCTAATATCATCTATACAAGGAAGAAGTTCTTTACTTGCAAGATGGAAGAAGGTAAAGACCTCATAGCTCATGTCAATAAAGTAAAGGCTCTTGCAAACTAACTAGCAATTATTGACAAGCCTTTAAAAGAAAGTGATATTGTCATGACCTTGCTCATGAGTCTTCCCAAATCCTACAACTACCTTATTGTTGCATTAGAGTCTATTAAACTAAAAGAGCTTATAATGGACTATGTGATAGGAAGATTTATCTATGAAGTAATTAAGAAGAAAGAAAGAGAGTCCTAGAGTGAAGATTCAGCACTCTATTCACATCAAGGCAAGGGCAACTATTCAAATCAACAAGGTAATATCAAATCTTCCTTTATTTCTAGCAAAATAGGGCATTTTGCTTGAAATTGCTACAAAGGCAAAAAGATGGAGAAGGAGAATACAAATATTGTGCAAGATAAATTTGGAGAATATGATTATGCATTTGCATTAATAAATGAAACATTTATGGCTACCATGTCAAGATGGATTGTAGATTCAAGTTATTCTAAGTATATAATATCTTATAAGTGTTCATTTGACACTTATGAGGCTATTCCAATATCAAATGTGATATTTGCGGATAGTGGCACATGTGAAGCCATTGGAATTGGCTCTATTATGGTGGAGGTAGTTGTGAATAGACAAATGAATAGGATCAGATTCAAAGATGTCCTTCATGTATCTAAGATGAAGCAAAACTTACTTTCGATGAGTAAACTTGTAATAGAAGGTTTTAAAATTTAATTTAACATAAATGGATGTTTTATAAGAACATTAAGTGGTGAAAACGTCTTCAAAAGCTTTAGAGAGGGAAATATGTACTACCTCATTTGTAAGAAGGTGAATGGAGTGGAGGTAGCCACATTTGCTGAGTTTACATCAAACCAAGACAAATTGAACATATGGCATCATTGTATTAGCTATCTGAATGTGAATAGCATGAGAGAACTCAAGTCTATATTAAGTGGCTTAGATCTTGGTAATACAAGCCAAAATAAAGAATAACTTGCATGTGAAGGATGCATACAAGGCAAACAATAAAAGGCCTCATTTTCAGATAGTGTAGCAACACGTGCTACCAAGTTGTTGAAAATTTTCCATTCTAATATATGTAGACCTGTATAGAACACAAGTATTGGAGGATGAAGGTATTTTTTCACTTTCATTAATGATTATTCAAGAAACATTTGGATCTACATTCTTAAATTCAAGAATGAATGCTTTTGGAGATTTAAGGAGTTTAAAACACCTATTAAAAAATAAAGTGAATGTAAGATCAAGGTGCTGCATACAAACAAAGGAGGTGAGTACATGTCTAAGTAATTTGATGTTTATTTGAAGAATGAAGGAATTTCTAGACAAACCACAACTTGATACACTTGTGAGGCCAAATTTCACCACTTGATGAAACCTATACCACACAACAAGTCCAAGAGGTGGAATTGGAGAGCTTCCAATTGTGTAATTGTTAGATTAATTTAAATCTATATATTAAAAATTTAATTAGTTTAGGCCTTCCAAGCAATAGTTACCAATATTAAATTAACATATTAAATGAAATTTACTATGTAAAAATAATAAAAATAATTAACTAAATTATTACTAATAATTGACCATAAGAATAAAACTTAAATTTGAATAAAAAAGTTAAGTTAAAAGTTAAGTTAAAAAAAGTTAAAATTAAAAATTAAGATTAAAAGGTTAAGTTAAAAGTTAAAATTAAAATTTTAAGTAAAAAAATTAAGTTAAAATTTAAGATTAACGGTTAAGTGAAAAGTTAAAATTAAAAGTTCAATTTAAAAGTTAAAGGTAAAAGTTAAAATTTAAAGTGAGAATATTAAAGATTAAAAGTTAAGCTTAAAATTTATTAGCCAAAAAGTGAAATGTGGAGCTTACAATTCACTGTGAAGATGATAGTAAAAATAAAGTGAGAAGTGAAAGCGAAGGTACCTTGACAACACCTAATGATTGAAGGCAGCGACCCCCCTCTACTCCAAAATTTGCCAAAATTTTTAATTGGCTTCAATTTGAATGATTCTTAGCTTTTTGCAAGGCTGACTTGAAGACGCTTTTGATCCAACAGTCTTTGTTGCAATCTAATGATCCAATCGTGAGAATTTCTCCTTTGAAGTTGTATGATCCAAACTGCTGCAGTGACTAATCCTCTTCACTTAGAAATTCACTAAAAATTAAAATTTTCTTTAAATTTACCAAAACTTGTGTCTTTCAGAGCCTAACTTATAAAGCTTGATTCTCCCAAAATTTCAAATAAATCCAATCACCAGGCATTGAGAAATGCCTTTCCAAACTCGATTGATTCAAACTGCAAAGGCAGTCGACTCCCTCAAATTCAAAAATTCACCAAAAATTCCTTCTTACTCCAAAACAAGAAAGTCTTATCTTTTTGGAAAGCTAATAAAAAATAGCTACAAATATTGAAAATCTCACATTGAGACAACAGAAATTGAGTGACTGATTGAAGAAAATCCGAGGCCCTTGAAACCCTTGGGATATTTGGAAGGCCGAGGAAATATCTATCTCAATGAAACATATTTTAAAACTTAATGACCATCCTTCACAATGCAAAATCCATACATACATAATCACAAGGTTCACAATGAGAATTAAAATCTAAATAAAATTAAGATTAGGGTTTCGGCCAAATTTTGGCATAGCTCTGCCCTTCACACAAAAGAGGAGAGAGAGAGAGGGCTTGAAAAACCAAGCCTCTCTTATACAATTGAATAGAGGCTTGTAGAAGGGTGGCTACATCTCCACCCTTGATTTTTAAGATCCCTAATCTAGATCTACGGCCTTCATTCATCCAAGAGCCAATCTCGTTACCAAGGCTGATGGCTCTTGTAAGTGGTCAAGAAAGCATTTTTTTGTAAATCAAACTTCACTATTGTGTTCAAAACACCTTTTTAAGCTAAGATCGACTACTTTCATGCCTCAATCCAAGCTCAATTATAATTTTCATGGAAGTTTTTACTTACAAGGATCTTGGCAATTTTTGTGAAATTCTTCAAAATGAGAATTTCATTGCTTCTCTTGTAACTTGAAGGAGAGGTTGCTGATCTTGTTTCTTCACTCCACGAGGTAAATCTGGTGCCGCCATTGCATTAAAAAGACTCCCATTAATTAGAAGAACTACCATGCCGCTTAAATTTATCAAATTTGGAGGAAAATCCAAAATTACCATTACTAACTTTACTAAATCTTTTAAAGAATTATAATTCCAACTCCTAAATCATATGAATGATTATAGATGCATTCATAGGCTTTTAGTCAACCCTTATAGTAATGACTAACAACCTCTAAATTATTAAACTAGCTAAGTTGCTATTCTAATTTTTTAACTCTCATCACTTTAGTCCTAATTAACCTAATTCAAAGAATTAGGCTATGATTTATATCATCAAGGGTTATAATTCTAAAAATTCTATAAAACTAAATTCCACTTATATAAATCCTAATCTAACATGTTTAATTATCATAAAATAAGAAAATAACAAAAATTTAAATTTTAGACTATAATTGAGAGGTCACAACACTCCACAATAAAATGGTGTTCCTAAAAGTGCTAATCAAACCATTTTAGAGATGGCAAGGAGCATGCTTCATGCTCAAAACCTTGGTTATGAGTTGTAGATGAAAGCTGTGGAAAATACATTGTATATAAGAAATAGGTGTCCAATAATTGTTCTTGCATCAATGACACTACAAGAAGCTTGCAATAGTAGACAACCTTGCATTTTTCATATGAGGACCTTTGGTTGCATTGCATATGCATAAACACCAAATTATATGAGGTCAAAACTTGATGCAAAAGATACAAAGTGTGTGTTTCTTGGTTATTGTGAAGATACTAAGGCATATAGGCTAATGTGCTTGGAAACCAAAAAGATCAACAAAAGTCATGATGTTGAGTTTTTGGAGCACAAGAGTGCTTGTGAGCACTTCGAAATGTATCCAAGTATGAGCAATGGTGTATTTTTGGACACATCTTTGAATCCAATAAAAAAACAAGAAGATAAAGACAATAAAGATGATAAAGATGAAAAGCCAAAGATAGTTGAAAAGATAAAGGCTCCTACAATTGCTAAAAACAGCAATGAAGGAAATGAAGATGTTGAAGATTATGATGATGATGATAATGAGGAGTACCAACCATTAATTGAAAAACAACATGATTTAAGAGAGAAGAAGGTTGGAAAAAAATATAAGGTATAACAAGGTGAATCTTCTTCTACAAATGAAAGAAGATAATCTTTGAGAGAAAGAAGGCAACGTGGTGAATGGTAGAAGAATCACATCTTTCTTCAAATAAGTGAAGAACATGCAAATGTTGCTCTTCTTGCTGATCCATTGTCTTTGTGTGATGTTGTCAAGGACAAAAGACTTGATGAGGGAAAATATACACCAAAAAGGCTATCTCGATATAATGAGTCAAAATATACTCAAGTAGGTATATTAAAAGAAAACTGGAATGGCTATTGCCACAAGACAAGAAACTAAAGACTCTTGAACTTGGATTAGAAGCAAGAAAGGAGTTGACAAGAGTGAAGAAGCCTTCATTCTTGTCTCTATATATACTATCTAACTAGGGGCTACGTGGCAATGTTCTATAGGACCTCCAATATGTGTTGACTTTGTAGGACACATGCCTTGACTTACAAGGCAAGTTTTTCTACATGTGGGCCACATAGTTAGCTTGATCTTCAAGCTAACAACATGTGTGGCACATGGCCAACTTGTTGACCACGTTTTTAATCCAAAAAGTCAATTAAAGACACCTATGAAGTCAAAGCAGTGTCTAGGAAGTTTCTAGGAAGCTTCTATATTAAATATTATAGAATTAACTTACTTTTATCTACTTTTACTTACTTCTACCTATTTCTATATGTAATTATTAGCTTACATGATTATGGCCGTGACATTACCCCCCCTTCTAGAGACGAGTTCCACAAAGAGCGGTCATCATATGTTGAGGAAATCTATGATGCGACGAATTATATTCGCCACATACTCTGATCTCTGTTTTCTTCGAAGATGATTGATAGGGCCTCTCAACCATCGATAGTGTCCCATACCAAGGCGGGAAGACCACCCAGTTATTTGATCATTGTTGAGGCCTTCGTAACTTCCTTCGAATAGAATATTTGGAACACCATCAGGAGTTGTTCCTACCTCTAGCAAAATCACCAAACATCGGGAGTCCCTTTCCAAATCGTGATACCAAACGCGTTGTATCTCACCATCTATTCGAGGAAGAACATGTCGTTCTTGAAGATCTTCATCTCGATTGCATCCTCTTGAAGATTGTGACAATCGTAATGTCTCATTCGACAGGTCAGCAAACGAAGGTTCTTGAGTTGAATCCGCTGGTTGTTGGCTCTCCATCTAATTAGCGTCACAAATATAAAGAAGTTACAAACAAGGATAAGAAATTGAATGTTATCTTGCCTCAATCTTGTCTTTTTTATAAGAGAGATTTTCATCTTGGTTTTGATGGATGTCGTTGATGAAAAACTTTGACTTTAGCTAATGCATTTGTTAGATTCCTGGATGGCTCCCATGTGCGTTCACTAATATCATATCCGCGCCAATGAACAAGATATTCCAGCTTATTTTGGCGCCGCCTTGAGTCTAATATCTCTTCCACCTCAAATTCTTCATTATTATCTACTTCTATAGGAGGCGGTGGCATTTGTCTTCTTCCTTGTATATCCACTGTCTTATATGGTTCAAGAAGAGACACGTGGAATACAGGATGGATCTTCATTGACTCCGGTAGATGTAACCGATATACAACTGGGTTGATCTGTTCAGAAACAGAAAAGGGGCCAAGCCTACGATAGTCCAACTTGTCACAAGGTCGAGTAGTCTTGATATTGCGATGAAGTAGCCATACCTTATCACCCATGTTGAGTTGTGGTTGCTCCTTACGATATAGATCTGCATTTATCTTTTGTCGTTCTTGAGCTTCCTTTAATTGCGTCTTCATTATTGCATGTAACTCTGACAACCGATTTGCCATATCTTCTGATGCAGGATTATCAACTTTTGAAAAATCAAAAGTATCAAGTCGTGGATGATAGCCATAATTGGCAAAGAAAGGTGTTTGTTACGTGGAAGAATGTACCGTATTATTATAAGCAAACTCTGCCAATGGCAGAAGGGTTGTCCAATCATCTTGTTGGTAGTTGATAGTACACCTTAAATATTGCTCCAAGACTTGGTTTACGCGCTCTGTTTGTCCATCAGTTTGAGGATGGAAAGTCGAAGATAGCTTTATGTCCACTTTTAAAATCTTGAAAAGGGTCCTCCAAAATCTTGACACAAATTGAGTTCCCCTATCTGATATGATATCTTTAGGTAATCCATGATAGCGATAGATATTATCAATGAAAAGCTTAGCTGTTTCTTCAGCTGTGATAGATTTTGTACATGGCACAAAATGTGCCATCTTGGTGAAACGATCTACTATCACAAATATAGAATCATAAGATCTTGAGCTTGGAAGATCTGTGATGAAATCCATAGAAACAGAAGACCATGGTTGTTCTGGTATAGGTAATGGCTGAAGAAGTCCGTAAGGTCGATGACGAGGAATTTTTGATCTTGAACAAATATCACATGATTGTACAAAGTCTTTGACTGACTTCCACATTTGTGGCCACCAAAAATCTCTTGATATGAGCTCCAAAGTCTTATTATATCCAAAGTGCCCTGCTGCTGGAAAGTCATGACGTGCTTGAAGAACACGTAAACGTGCTTGTCCTTCTGGAACATATAGGCGTCCTTCAAAATATAATAGATTATTCTTGAACTCGAACTTAGAAGGATCATGAGACTTGAAAGAATTATTCTCGATATCATGAACAAGAGGGTCTGAGGACATACTGGATTGGATTTGCTTGAGAAAAGTTGAATCAACAGTCAATGTTGATTTCATTGCTCGGAGATGAAATTGCTCCGGTTTCAAGAGGACCGTTCTTTGTTGCTCAAAAGCTGCATCTCCTTCTTTTGGTGCAAAATAAGAACGTCTAGATAAGGCATCAGACAAATCTTGTTGTTTTCCTGGCCGATAAGTGATAATGAAGTCGAATCTTGACAAAGACATATTCCAACGAGCTTGACGACGATTCAACACACGTGCTGACATGAAATACTCGGTGTTCTTGTGATCTATATACACAGTGACTGGAATAGAAGCGCCTTCTAGATAATGACGCCATTCTTGAAAGGAATCCACGATTGCAAGAAGTTCTTTATCGTGGATCTCATAATTGATCTCGGCTGCTGAGAATTTTCTTGAATGAAAAGCTATCGGATGAAGTTTGTCATCTGTTCCCATTTGTGATAAAACTGCACCCAAGGCAAAATCTGATGCATCTGTTTCCATAAAAAATGCCTTAGAAAAGTCAACACGATATAAGACTGGTGCAGAGACAAACGATGTCTTCAAGGCTTCAAATGCTGCTTCAGCTTCTTGATTCCATTGGAATTTATCTTTACTAGTCAAGCGTGTAAGTGGAGCTGCAACTCGTGATAAATCTTTGATAAAGATCTGATAGTAATTGGCAAATCCCAAGAAACATTGGACATCTCTTACTGTCCTTGGAATCTTCCAATCCACGATTGTTTGGACTTTCTTAGAATCCATCATGAGACCATCATTTGAAATGATGTATCCTAAAAAGTCAACTTGAGTAGTGTGAAATACACACTTTTCCATCTTGGCGTACAATCCTGCATCTCTAAGTTTTTGTAATACTTGACGAACATGTATTTCATGTTCTTCGACGTTCTTAGAATAGATCAAGATCTAGTCTAGATAGCAGACGATAAAATTGTCTAAGAATTCATGAAATAAATCATTCATGAGATGTTGAAAAGCAGCTGGTGTATTCGTGAGTCCAAAGGGCATGACATTATATTCGAAATGTCCATACCTGGTTCGAAATGCAGTCTTCCATTCATCTCCTTCTTTGATCCGTACTAGATTATATGCTCCTCTTAGATCTATTTTTGTATAGATCTTAGCTTGATTCAACTGGTCAAGGAGTCCTGATATCAAAGGTAATGGATACCTATTCTTGATTGTGATCTTGTTGAGTCCTCGATAATCAACACACATTCGTAAAGATCCATCTTTTTTCTTTACGAATAGAATTGGAGCTCCTGCTGGAGATTTTGAATGGCGTATGAAATTCTTCGCTAAATTCTCGTCAATATATGTCTTGAGTTCAGCCATCTCATCTTGCGATAAACTGTAAATTGGTCCAAATGGTGGCTGAGTTCCTTCCTTGAGGTCGATTAAACAATCATATGGACGATGCTCAGGAAGAATATCTGCATTCTTTTTCTCAAAAACGTCTTCATACTCCTGATATTGACTTGGAATGCCACTTGAAGTCTTTACGTTTTCAGAAATAGGTGCAGCATAAATAGCAAAAGTTGATCCTTCTTTTGCTGCGTATATAAACGCTTTTGTACCTATCAGTACGGGTTTTGCTATACTAGACTTATAATTTTTTACTTGGTTGGTAGAACTATTAATAACGCTCTGGGAAAAGTCAAGTTTACGTGAATTCCAATCTATTCGAGGGTTATATTTTTCTAGCCAGGATAAACCTAAAATAACTGGATTGGACGGGGATTTAATTATGTTAAAAGCTATGTAGCTATCATGACCGTCTATTGTTACTTTTATAGGATGAGTTTCATGAGTGACATCTCCAGAAGACAAGAGACGACCATCTATGACTTCTACATGTACTGATTTAGGTTTCTGTACAAAAGGTATTTTATGACTTTTAACAAATTGTTCATCTAAAAAACATGCTGAGGCTCCCGAATCTAATAAAGCAGAGGCTTTGTAATTCTTAGGTCCTAAATATAAGTCTATTATAAAACAAGGAGAGGGTTCTGAGGAGAGGATAGGACCTTCATTAAGAATTGTACAAGGTTTCAGCTGCACGGTCCCTATTGTAGCTGGACGAATCCGTTTTTTGACATGTTGTCTTCTTTGACCGTCGTACCCCTCATTTTATAGTTGCGTCGTTTCTTTGGACAATGTTGAGCAGTATGCTTAGGTTCTCCGCAATATAAACATAATCCTTCTTGACGACGACGAATCTTTTCTTACTTAGTTAGGGGTTTAAAACGTACCGTGTCAATTTGCATGTCTTCTACTTCCGAATGTACGTTTGGCAAAGGTGTTGATGTTGCCATTGAGTAATAACGTTGAGGTTCCCGTGAATGATTCTCGGATCGAAATTCGAAAAGTCGATTATCACATTTTACCGCAAAATCGATTGCTTGACTCAAAGTTTGAGGATCAGGTAAGTTGAGCATCAATTTCTTTACTTCGTATTGCAATCCATAAAGAAATTGACTGATGAGTGCAGCATCATCCCACTTGATGTCAATTGTAAGTTGTCAAAATTGTAAAGCATATACTGTTACTGAGCGATTTCTTTGTCGTAGAATTCGGATCTTATTTGTTGCAACACGAGTTGCATCGTGTTCACCATACATAGATCGAAACTCCGCCAAAAAAGCTTCCAAATTGTCCAATATTGGATTTCGTTGTTCAAGAAAAGACGAAAACCACGATAATGTAGAACCAAAAAGTAGAGTGTCAATAAACCTGACTTGTGATCCTGGAGTTGGATAGCTTTGCGGTTGAAGTTCAATTGCCAATTGTACTTGATTGATGAACTCTCGAAACTTAGATCTCGTACCATCAAATTTCTCGGGTAAGGTAATTCTTGATTCTCTAGTGCTTACATGGTGTTGTACAATTGGAGAAGGAATGTGATTTGTTGTAGATGTTGAAGCAGCTCCGATCATCTCTATATCCCCACTTTCTGCTATTCTTGTTCTTTCATGTGTTGGTGAATTGAGTTGATGCATCGCAAGCATTAACTCCCTCATTTGCTCTTGCATTTGTGCCATTGTATTCTTCATTTCAAGAAGCTCTGCCATAATGACACTAAGAAGAAAAAATTTGTTTGATACTGCTCAAGACAAAAGAAAAGAAAGACTTGATAACAAAGAAGATACTAAGAACAATATCAGTTTAGAAGTGGGTAATCCGCAAACTTCTAATACGCTTATGTCTTGTCAAGAGAAAGGGGTAATCCACTCTTACTCAAGAAAAACAAAGCTCTGATATTGTAAGTGTATTCTTGTCAAACTGTCAAGGACAAAAGATTCGATGAGGGAAAATATACACAAAAAGGCTATCTCGATATAATGAGTCAAAATATACTCAAGTAGGTATATTAAAAGAAAACTGGAATGGCTATTGCCACAAGACAAGAAACTAAAGACTCTTGAACCTGGACTAGAAGCAAGAAAGGAGTTGACAAGAGTGAAGAAGCCTTCACTCTTATCTCTATATATACTATCTAACTAGGGGCTACGTGGCGATGTTCTATACGACCTTCAATATGTGTTGACTTTGTAGGACACATGCGTTGACTTACAAGGCAAGTTTTTCTATGTGTGGGCCACATAGTTAGCTTGATCTTCAAGCTAGCAACATGTGTGGCACATGGCCAACTTGTTGACCATGTTTCTAATCCAAAAAGTCAATTAAAGACACCTATGAAGTCAAAGCAGCGTTTAGGAATTTTCTAGGAAGCTTCTATATTAAATATTATAGAATTAACTTACTTTTATCTACTTTTACTTACTTCTACCTATTTCTATATGTAATTATTAGCTTACATGATTATGGCCGTGACAGATGTTATGAAGTGTGAAGATGCAATCAAGTGAGAGAAGGCTATGGAAGAAGAGTACGAATCTTTTATGGACAATGGTACATGGGAATTGACACCCCTTCCAGCAAATCGATTTAGTATTAGTTGTAAGTGGGTGTTTAAGACAAAAAAGAGATGCAAATGATAGAAGATCCACAATAAGCTATGTCTTCTTCATTGGAGTAGGAGCTATTTCATAGAATTGCAAGAGACAATCTACCAATTGAAGATCAACAATAGAATCAGAGTACATGGCAATAAGTCATTGTGCAATGTAGGCATGTTGGATAAGGCAACTCTTAGAAGACATAAGATTAGTACAATTAGAAGCAACTTTAATTATGTGTGATAATCAAATATGTCTTACATTTACAAAGAATCTAAAAATACCATTCAAAGACCAAGTACATTGATGTTCAACATCATTTTATATCAAAGAAGATTGAAGATGGAATAATAGGTATGAGTATTGTACTACAAATGACATACTTGCTGATGTATTTACAAAAGTTTTAGTGAGAGATAGACATCACAAGTTGATATAGAAATTAAGATTGAAAGTCTTTTAAAAATTAAAAAAGTAGGAGTGTTGAAGATGAATACAAGTACTTGCTTAGTTATAACCACATAGAAATTAAACATAATTTATTGCTAATAGTCAAAAGGCAGCAAAGAATTAAAGAAAGTTACTATGATGGCAACTAAGATTTGTTAGTGGCATCTAGGTTAAGAAAGAACCTAAGGTTTAATTAAAAGAAGTCGAAATGGATATAATATCAAAAAGATGGAAGTTGACTTGTTGGTTAGCAACCACCACCTATAATTAAAGGGTGTTGGAAGTAAGAGTTATCTTATTCCACACTTCTCTTTGTATTCAAACCTTGCTGATGCTAAGTGTTTGTAGCTTTTAGACTTCTTTTCTTCAATAAATGAAACATGTTTTAAAATCTAATGACTACCATTCACAACTAAAAATCCATGCATACCTACCTACAAAGTTCACAATGAGATTTAAAAATCGAAATGAAATTAAAATAAGTATTTTTGGCCAAATTTTGACATGGCTTTATTCTTCACCAAAAGAGGAGAGAGAGAAGGCTTAGAAAACCAAGCCTCTCTTATACAATTGAGTAGATGCTTGTGAAAGGGTAGCTACATCTCTACCCTTGCATTCTAAGATCTCTAATCTAGATCTACGGCTTTTATTCACCCAAAAGCTAATTTCGTTATCAAGGCTGATGGCTATTATAAGTGGTCAAAAAAGAAATTTTTGATAAATCTAAATTAAGCATTATCTTCAAAAATAACTTTTTATGCTAAGATTGACTATTCACATGCTTCCATCTATGTTTATTTGTAATTTTTATGAAAGTTTTTACCTCTAAAGATTTTAGCAATTATTGTAAAATCTTTCAAAAATGAAAATTTTAATGCTCCACTTGTATGTTGGAGGAGAAGGTGCTGATCATGTTTTCTTCACTCCATGAAGTAAATCCAATGCTGCCATTACATTTGAAAGCCTCCATTAATTAAAAAAAAAAAACTACCTTATCGCTTGGATTTGTTGAAGTTAAAAAAAAAAAAAAAAAAAAAAAAAAACTTCAAAACCATCATTGCTAAACTTCATTAAAACTTTTAGAAAGTTCTAATTCTAATTCACTCTAAAATATATGAGATGATTGTAGGTGAACTCATTAGCTCTCAATCAACCTTTATAGCAATGACTACAACTTCTAAATTATTAAAATAAACCAAATTAGTACTCTAATTTATTAATCCTTATCATTTTGGTCTTAATTAACCTAATTCAAGGAATCAAGTTAGGATTTATACCATCAAAGGTTACAATCCTAAAAATTTAATAAAATTAGATTCTATTTATTTAAATTCTAATCTAACATATTCAATTATCATAAAATAAGAAAAAATTTAAAAAATAAAATTTTCGAGCATAAATGAGAGTTCACAAAAAGCTAAAATAAAAATCAATGCATAATAATGAATCAAAGAATGAATTTTAAGGATTTATTTAACGAATATTAATATATTTTTTAATATATTATTGTATTTTATTTTTAGATTTTTTTATTTATTTTATCTTTAAGTATTTTATAGATACAAAGTTGTACATTTTTGTAAAAAATATAATGCAAATAATTTATATTGATCTTTTATTTTATTTTGATTTTTGTATAGTCTATTATTTTAGATAAATAAATCATGATTGAAAATGTTATAAATATACCAATCACTTACAACCAAATATTAATAGTCTTCTACGAAAAACATTGGTTTACAATAAATCAAAATTTAAAAATCACATCATTTTGCCTACTATTATTGATTATAAAAATAAATATCAATTTATTAATGATAAATTATATTTTTAATAAATATTTATGTATTACTAATAATGGTATTATTTGAATAGGTAAATAAGATAAATTATCATTTATCTTTATATTTATATTTTAAATAAAAGAATATATTAATACTAATTATTATATCATAAATGTTATAGAATTTAAGATTTTGGATAAATATGGATGTAGGTAAGGATATATATAAATTGAAAATTTGATTATAAAAGAATAAATTTATAATCAATTATATAAAGAAGATATTAGAAATTTTTAATAATAAAAATAGTATAGATATTAATCATCATCCAAAAATGATAATATTGATCATCATCCAAAAACGTTTATAATGGCGTATTATAGAAAAAATATCAATAATACATAATTCTAATTAAAAATCCAAATTTTTTAAGATTTATTTTAATACTCCATTTTAGTTTTTTTGAATAAAATAACTTTCAATATAATTTGTTTTAAGATCTTAATCCAATTTTAAATTTATATGCTGGATATCTTTAAAAAAATAAGTTTCATTAAATTCTTTAATCTTATCTTTATACTTTAATTATATATATATATATATATATATATATATATATATATATATATATCCAACATTAGTTTTGAATTTGTATGCATGATAATATGATCAAATAGAAATACTTATAATTGATTGACAAAGAAATTCAAAAAAAATCATCAAAATTTCTTTATAATTTATATTTTTTTTGGCTATAATTAAAAATATATTATTAAGAAAAATTAAAAATTTTGATACTAAAAAATTATTGGTAGTTAATTCAAAGAATATATGATTTTATCTTTACACTTTAATTGAAGTATCTCAAATCTTATATGATTTTATTTTTATATTAAAAATATATATATAATAATCATTGTAATTTTTGTCTGATAAAAATAGGATAGATATTGTGAATATTATCACAAATATACATATTTATTCTAATAATTATTTATATGAATAGTAGAAGTAGGCAAATATAGATTAAATACATAATATCTTCTAGAGAAGCTTTTTAGAAGCTTCATAGACATGGTTTTGACTATACAAATGTTTGTAATGGATTGGTAGATTAGAAACTTGGTCAATAAGTTAACTAATTACCACACATTATTGTACTATAATTATTTATAATATATAAAAATTAACTAAAATAAATAATATATTTATAATTATTGGTATGTATTAAAGTGGTTAGTAGATTAATTTAAAGAGAGTTGATGTAAGAAAATTTATTTTGAAGTTTACTTATTTTTATTATAGTATTTAAATTATATAAGATTTAGATATTTAGTATAAAATTTAAAGAGAAGATTGGACTTCAAAGATGAAGATCCAAATCTCAAAGAAGCTTATTTAGAAGAATGAAAGCAAGGTATGGATGGATGAAGGCAAGAGGTAAGGATCTTCATTCCTATTGGTCAAAAGCCATGCCCAATAGGCTCTTGAGAGGTTGTTTGCAACCATAACAAGGATTTTGACAATTTCAAAAGAAGCATTTGAAAATCAAAAATAAAGATTGTAAGGTTTAGGATTTGGGCTATAATTTGTGTGAATATTTTAGAGGGTTTGGAATTAGGATGATGAAATTATAGCCATTTGAAATTAACATGTTTTCTTTTAAGATTTAGTGTTGTTCTTTTGAAGATACGAGGAGTTTTACGATAGCTTTTGGTATTCAAGAGATACGATCACAAGGGTGTTCTTAAGACCTATGTCTTTTGTAAAAGAATTTTTATATTTGGAATTTATATAAAAAAAATTATAGAATATTGAAGATAGCACATGTAATTCAAAGGCAATAAGTAAGTCATTTTATTGATAGTAATTGTTGGAGACATATCTTGAGTTTTTGAACGAATTTTTGACTCAAAATTTTTAAAGATATAAGTTATTAAGTTAAAAAGCTACATATCAAAATTTTATGGTCTTTAAGTACTTAATTTGTGAAATATGAAGAAAATTTTGTGAAATATGAAGAAAAGTATATGTAAGTAGGGATTTAAAGCTATTGTTAGGATTTTGGCAATATTTCAAGATCCAAAATGAATTTACAATTGAAATTTGTTTTGGCAATTGTTTAAAGTATATCAGTACATCATGTAAAATTTTAATTTGTTTGGATAATTCAATCATGAGATATGAACTGTTAAAGTTTGGAAAAAATTCACCTTAAGGATATAAAAGGATTTAGAGTATTTTTATCATATTTTGGATGTTTTTTGGTATTTACGGCTTTTGTATTAATGTAATTGCTCCTATAGAGACAATTTTATATATAAACTTAGTACTTTTTTATCTTGAGACTTAATTGAGTAATTAGTGATAGCCAAAAGCCTAGTGCTTTCTTAATGCAAATTCTCTCTATCTTGACAACATATTGATAGTTTGTAGATTAAATTAATTATGTGGCTTACATATAGAAAACTTAGCTTAAAAATTAAAATACATGTATTGCAAATTCAACACATGTTAGAGGTCCTATAGAATAATATTATATAGCTATTAATTAAATAATATATATTGAAAAAAGATTGAAGCCTTCTTCACTCTTATGAATGCTTTTCTAATTCTTAGTCTTATTATAAGACTTTTTAGTCTTTTTGTCTTTAGCAATAGCCATTTTAGTATAATATATCACCATCTTCGAATGATTTTCTAATCTTTTTTAGTGATACAAGAGCATATTGAAGATTTCTTTCTTCAAGATTCATATCTTTGATAGTTTGATAAGAATATTAATTTATAATTTTTATCTTATTTTAGAAGTGAGTGGATTATTCCACTTATATTATTGTATTTTAAAGATTGTAGTGTTGTATTACAAGGGTTCTTGCTTGAAAATGCATCAGGCACCTAACTATAGAAGGTAAGTAGAAATGCAAGAACAATCCTATCAAGTCTAATAGAATCTTAAATAACCTTAAATAGACCTTAATAATCATGAACAAATTTTGACCAATTTAAAATAAATTTAAAAGAAGTTATGAAAGAAACACAAAAAAGTTCCAAACTAATATAAAAAATAATAATAAGAAATATTTAAAAAAATATTAGAAATAAAAAATTTAAAAGAAATAAAAAATAATCCTAAAAGATTAATAAAAATAGAAAATCTAATTTGATTCTATTTAAAATCCTAATTGAACCTTAATCAAATATTAAATCAATTTTTAATTGAAATACAAATAAAATCTTAATGAAATCTTATATCAAATCTTAATGAAATCCAAATAAAATCTTAATCAATCTTTAGTCAAGTTCTAAAAAAAATTCTAAAAAAACCTAATCTTAATCAAATCCTAGATTAAATCCTAAGTCCTAACCAAATCCTATAATAAATTAGAACCTCAATAACTAATAATCAAACTATCAATATCAATTCAAAATTTTTACACTTCTTAATATCTTAATTAAAAACAAGCACAAGACAAATAAAATTGATTGCACTTACTAATTGTAAGAAATATAAGATAATCCAATTTGATGTTAGGTGGCTTCCTACTCCAACTAAAATGCTAAACTTTCAACACCAATATCTCCTATTTGAACCATTGAATAACTTTCAATGGTTCAAATACTGGAGATTGAGTCTAGTATTTATATAAAAAAATATTACTTTAATCCAATTGACAGATCATTGAAGATCTTAGAAACACTCACTAACCTTTAAATTCTATTTTTTAAGATTTCAATCCACAAAAATCCTTATATATTTCAATCTAATTGTTTGTTTCATTTCAAAATTTGTATACACATTTACAATTAGCACATCAATATATTTTCCAAATTTTTTCTTTATCTTATTATTAGATATTTTTAAAACATGGTTGTATAAATTTCTTATCTATTTTATTTTGATTTTGACTCATTTATGAATCTACAAAATAAATAGAAGTTCCTTCTATAAAAAAGTAGTATTAAAATTAAATCTTTTACTATCTTTCTATATTTTATCTTTATTTTTTTATTACATATTTTTGCTAGTTTCTTCAATAATAACATCTATATTTTTATTTTTTTACTATATACTTATATTACTACCTACCTTTAAACAAATAGTTTAATTTTTTGACATTTATTTTTTATTTTTTAAAGAGAGTAGATTACTTTTCTTTGTAAAAATTTTCATTTGATATTAAAGATTGTGTATTATCTTCCTTAAATTTAACTTTTTGAATTTTTTTGCATTATCTATGGAAGACAAGATTATGGATTCTACTTTCAATAGAAGTGAGAATAAATTTGCAACTATTGCAAATATTCACGAGCTTGTCAACAATCTAAGAGTAGAAATCTAACATATTTTTAATATGAATCATGGAGGTATTATTCCTTAGCCTATGAAAAAAATCAAAAATAAAGTTTAAAGTTTGTGCTAATAAGTTATACAATTAAAAGTAGCAAATAGATGAAGTTCACAATCAAATCCGAGAAGTCTTGCTTCAACAAGTATGAATGAAACAAAGATAAGTATGCCCAAGAAGTTTGATGGAACAAGATCAAAGTTTTGAGGTTTTTTTTACGACAAGTAAGAATGAGAGCCTTATAAAATGATAAAGATAAGGGCCTTAGAAAATATAAATAAAATTAATGAATCTCATATATCTAAAGGCTCCATATTCTACATAGTATATATAATTTGAGCCATTTTAAAATTTGATGAAGAAGAATTCATGCTTTTATACTAATTTAATTTTATATATATATATATATATATATATATATATATATATATTTTCAAAATAAATCTTGTATAAAAACTTATAAAATATATTTTAAAGTTTTCAACATATGGTTGACTACTGATTTTGTATAAAAATAATCTCAAAAACATTAGACTCGCTAGGAAGTTTAAGGAAGTTTAGTACCAACCTAATCAGGTTTATTTACTTGTGAAGAAAGAGAGTGCTGGGCTATTATAGTTGTCACTTAAACTAGTTTCAAATCAAGTAAAAGCTATAATAAAACAAAACTTGTAATATAGAATTATTAAAAGATAAAAAACAATTCTAATAACTATAGTATAATCATAGTAGTAAGACATTGTAATACTAGATCTTCTTCTTTGATAAAATTAAAACTTAATATAAAAATTTTGTCTTTAAAAAATTCTATTTTTGACCACCTTAATTTTTATAAAGCATCTTGTTAAAGCAAAAATATTTGGAGGACTATAAGTTGGTTTTAGTCAAAGGTTTTATGATGTTAAAAAACAAAAGTAGTGTTCTTGTATGAGAATTTTGATCGTGGTTCTTGCAAAGTATAGTAGAAAATATTGTAGCCACTCTTTGGTGACATTCTTAGAAATAACTCAAACAATCTAATATTAAAGAGTGAAAAAAGATACTAATTTATTAAAGCAATAGTGTATTTAATCTTCAAAGAATTCTATTGTATCTTGCTTACTATGCTCTATATTTTGGCTTCTTTTTTGGATTTGTTTTTCATCTAAAGTGAGTAATTGACTTGTCAAAAAGTTATTTTATATTACATTGACTAATTCAAGTTATTTAATCACCAACAAGCTTCATTGCAATCTTCATTATTGTCAAAAATTAAAATTGATTAAGTTTGTAAAATAATAAAAGACTGTTGTAAAAATAATAAATTAATAAAATAATAAAAATATTGATCTTATATAAAAACTATTATATAATAATTATGGTCTTGCTACCAAACAGTATAATTATTCCAAAAATATAATGATTTTTGATAATTATCAATATATGAACTCCATTATCATTTGCAAGGATGAGGTTGATATAAGCATTGTTGTATTATATGAAGTGTGCTTAAAAATGCACGAGACACCTAGTTGTAGAAGGAAAAATTAAACTTGTAATAAGATAATCTTAAAAATTCTAATAGAATCCTAAAAAAACTCTAATTAAATTATAAAAATGTTAATCAATCAAACCTTAAAAAATCCTAGTCAAATCCTAAATCTTAATCAAACCTTAAAAAAATCCTAAATCCTAACCAAATTATAAAGTAAATTCTAAGAAAATTCTAATCAAATCTTAAATCCTAATCTAATTCTAAATCCTAACCTAATTCTAAATCCTAAATCAATCCTAATCAAATCTTAATAAAATCCTAAATCCTTATCAAATCCTAAATAAAATCTAATCAAATTATAAATCCTAATCTTTAACCAAATTTTAAGCAAATCCTATCCAAACTCTAAAACCTAAATCAATCCTAATCAATCCTTAAATAAATCCTAAATTCTTAATAAATCTTAAATAAATTCTTAATAAATCCTATAACAGATTGAAAATTCAATAATTAATACTTAAATCATTAATTTTGATTCAAAATTTATAAAATTTATAAAAATTAAGTTAAAAACAAGAAAAAAATATTTTAAGAAAATTACACATACCAATTGTAAGATAAAATCTCAAAACCTCTCGATTGTTGGCCACTCTCCTTCTCTGACTTCAATATTGATCTTTCTATAAAGTTTTTTTTTGTTGAACTATTCAATTGCTCCAAAATTTGGATCATGTATAGATATTCAAGTCTAAATTTTTCTTATTAATTTTTTCTTCAATTTAATTAGCAAATATTGTTAGATTGCAAAATCCTTCCTTTATCCTAAATCTCAATTATCTAAGACCACAACCTACAAAAACTCTTCTACTCTTCAATCTAACTATTCAATTGACTTCAAATTTCTTACACACATTCATAATAAACACAACAACAAATTTCCAAATTTTTATCCATTCACATACTAGAAAATTTAAAAAACCCTCAAATTTATAAATATATTTTTATTTTTCAAAATCTAAATCCACCAACTACATCACCTACTTTGAAAATCTCTCAAAACCTCAATATTAATCCAAATAACATGAACTAACTCTTAAAATTTTCTTCTCTAATCTACTCTCAATTTCCACTTTTTGATTAATAAAAGAACCTCAAAAGTAGAACAAGTGCTTGGTTTTGTGCCTTGATGTTTGATTTTAGCTCTAGTTGGCAACTAGTCCTCTTTGAGTATCAATTCTTGTTTTCTTGAGGTAAGTTTTGCTAAATCAACTTCTAAATCTTTCTTGCACATGCTTATACTCTTTATTTTTCTAATCTATCTTGTTTTGTCTTATTTATGGCCAAAAAAAATAAATAGAATCCATTTTCATAAAAAAAAATTTAAATACTGTAAGATTTTACTATTTATCCATCTTTATCTATGATTTTTTTTACTATGTCTTTTTAATTAGGCTCTTCTATAATAATATACATTCTTTCTTCTTTCATTTAAAGGGTGTATTATGACAAAATAGCATCAATCGCTTACTACCTCATTTCTCAACTAGTTGTGATTTTTTTGTTTAAAACAAATTCTTATAATTATAATTGTTTTTTAAGAGTGTGACATTTGCTGAATTTTTTTGTTTATGAGGGCTCTACAAGGACATTCAATGATACATTTTGCTTCTCTTAGCAAGCTTTCCATACCTATGTTACTTGTCCACATTTGTCTGAGTTTTGAAAAAGTGTGTGTAGTCAAATTGGATAGTATGATGTTAGGTTGACAATTTGTGATGAAAAGATGATACCTATGTAATTGTCCTTGATTTAACTTCCAGTATGTAGATCAAGTTACAGTTCCAACATTCATTAAAGCTGCAAGTTGGCTGCTTCCAGGTGGCTAGTAGAATTCAAAGCTTAAGTTGTTCTAATTTCAGAATGTACAAAATATATATATATATATATATATATATACACTTGTCTGTAGAGATTGTGAAATTGATTACTAAATTAATGCATAAAGAGCTGCTGACAATTGCAATGTGAATTCCCAACTCTGGATAAATTTTTGCATCTAAGTTTGAAACTTGTATATTCTAAAACAAGTAGAATAATATCTACTTTAGTAATTCTTTGTACCACTGTTTGGTTGGTTTTTTGGAATTTGTACTTCTAGGTTGAATCAGTTTTGCCCCAATCATGGATATCAAAAAAATATGAAATGAAATTATCACTGATACATTAAAAAGTATTTCTAATTGGTAATGAACACTTGAAATTTGTATAAAATAATTTTAAAATTTAGAATATTAATAAAATTATCAAATGTATATATATATATATATATTTATTTATTTATTTATAATTTTATATATTAATTTTTTTACATTAATGGAATGTGTCTGTAGGATTCTTTGACACATTGTTTGTATTGCAATTCATTACTGTATTATAAATTACTTCATGTCAATAAGCGAATTAATCCTTACATTTATAAAGGAAAAATAATGTTTTAACTTTTGATTTCGAAAATTACATTGAACTTGATTTGATTTCATGCTCTCATGTTTTAAGTTATCAGAGGTATAATCTTCCTGAGATTAAAAAGAGTCTTACAAACTTGCAAGGGTGCTGTAATGCTTTAAGAAATTAAATTAATAAACAAAAATATGAAAAAAATATGTTTATTTATATATTTATTTATTTTTCGTTTATTTTGAAAATATTTACGTATTCTATTTACTACCCACTATGGAAAATGAGAACTATCTATCATGAATGCTTTATTGTTAAATTTTTTCTTGAATGATTGACTAAGAAAAGAATTGATACAAAGGAATAAATGTTTATATTTAATCCTAAAAGAAAATTTTAATTCAAGAATTAGTTTGGTCATTGAAGGGATTTTGTCATTTTTGTATAAAAACATAAAATACAAATCATTTCGGCTAATTATTTTCCGAATATGGACTTCAAGTGCAGATATTTAATCAATTATCACCAATTACTACTATTTTTCAATCTGTGTAATGAATTCAATGTATTTATATATGTTTTTTTTGTAAATATGGTAATTCATTTATTCATTTCAAATCCTGATTATTATCTAATTTTACTACATTATGTACTGTTGGAAAATTTTTTAAAAATATTGATAAATTTATTTCCTTTTGTATGTTTTTGAAAAGAAAACTAAGAATAGGCTGCCTATCTTGATTTCATTAAATGAATTATAATCCCACGAGTAATTATAGCAAAAACATGTTGTTGTAGTCATTTTTAATGATATGTATGTTTAATACTCATTCTGAAACCAAAATAGAATACTTAGATTTCCAAAGAAACACATTTAAATTTAATGCAATGAATAACGTTGTCTTTTAAACTTAAATGTAATCAATTCTATTTTTAATTTTCAAAATTTTACAAATGGTGGATGTGGAGCAGGTGCATGTATGAGTGTTGAATTGATTGACATTTCTTTTTTTAGCTGCGTCATTCTACATTCATACAGAATTCAAGTAATTAAGTATTATCATTCAATTCAGGTAGATTAAACACATTTTCAACCTTAAATCTCATTCCTGTTCATTTAGAAAAATTATTAATTTGGATATATCAATCAACTTTGATATCAACTTATTATTAAGTAATTCATCAAATTAAGCATAACATTCTTTTGGAACTAGATGTTTTATTATTATTTGAGAATCATCACAGCTCGTTATTCAAATTGTTAAAAAATAGTAATAAATTATTGATAAATCAGTTTGTCAAGTAACTGAAGTTACCTATTTGCAATAGTGGATGATATTGTGGGTTGCAAATAACCTCCTAATTTTACAGATGGACATGATCTGATAACCAACAAAGATTGCAGACATTGAAGTTAGTTGGAAAAAATATAGTACTAAATCAATGTGTATTGGCATAAATTTTATGAGTCTTTTTAATAGAAATATAACTTTTATATATATATATATATATATATATACACATATACCTTTCGTTTTTATTGCAACTTTTGTCGCAAATTTTGCTTTCATATTTTGGGCTATCATGAATTTTAGGGCTACAGAGATTATTTGTGGGGCTACCATAGTTAACATTAACATCATTGCTTTTTATCTTTATATTCAACTTAACACCAGTTCTTGGCAAATTTACCTGCATAAAAATATGTTGCGAAATTATATCATTTAAATGAATCAGAACACATTAAAAAGAATCAAACGAATTTCAACGTGAACAAGAATTTAATTCATAATTTAATTTAAGACATATCTAAAAAAAAATGTTTTACTTATGAGAATTTTTAAACTGATAGCAAAAAAAATAAACTAGAGCAAGGGGAAAAAATGATGTTGAATACATTCACGTCATTTCCTTGAGAATTAGAAGAATCTAAAGTATCTGGAGATACAAAAGAGCATTTTGCTTGAGGGTTTGAAAACTTTTGACTGCACACACAAGCAAACCAATTCGGAATTTATACTTACATCTGTGCATCTATCAATATATATATATATATATATATATATATATATCACACACAAAAATAAATGTTGCAAGTAAAATTGACATATTAAGGGATTTAAATCATGAAATTAAACCCAAATAATTTTTCTCAAAAATCAAAACCTAATGCTTTATTGTCATGGCATCTTCAAGTAACAATGTTTATTACAACCTCCACACTAAACCCAATAAAATTAGCTGCCGCTTGCACAAAATATTGTACTCTTAGACATACTTTCAATTGTAGCAGAATCATACATTGCTATTTGATTTTATTACAAAATAAATAAAACTTCAAAACACAACTTGAAATTGTGTCACTTTGTATAAATACACATATACATATCATCAAATCATGTAAGTTTTTTTGAAGAAAGTAGTAACCATGTATGAGAGTTGGGCACCGATCCATGTCCACCACCTTTAAGCAACATCATGGGATAAAGAGGAGCTTTGGATTTAAATGTTTCATCAAGACTATCGCCCATCAATGAGATTTTCAAATTGTCAGCAGGTGAGTCAATTGTATAGCTTAATTTCTTTTTAACTGTGTTAACAACAGCATTTGATTTTTTATCCGCCAATGTCTCAAAACATGGATGTGGGTCAACTTTACATTTTGGGCTTGAATGTATAATAATTGACATAGGCATTTTAGGTTTCAACTTACCATTTGAGTCTACTTGACTTTGTGAAAGCTTAGACAAACATATGGTGAAGTCTTTTTTTCCTATTTTTTTAACACATACAACATTGTCTCTTGTCAAATCATTCTTGGAGGTTTTGTCATGCTTTGGGGATAAACTACATACCCTAGAAGTTTTACCACTCTTTATGTTTTTGGTTAATACATCTGAATTTGCATGTTGACAAGTCATTATCATGACGATTAAATAAATGGAAAAAACAATTGTGGCGATTAATGGGCATTATACAAAAGGTTTATTGTTTGTGTAAATAATGGATTTAAATTGATCATGTTGAATTTATTTTAATTATAAGGCTTTTGTCATTTCACAATAGAATGCTTTTCATGTATTTGTATATATTTGTATATATTTGTATATATTTGTGTGTTTTGATCATTTGATTGCAGATTGCACATAATAGTTGCAATACAAATTGAATTTCCATCATAAATAACAATTTTTTTTTTCTTTTTTTTAACTTGAATAAAATAAAAGGGACAAAGTGTAAGCCAATAAGCAAGCTTCCAAAGGCCGTTCCTGCATAATGTAATTAAGACTTTTCTATTTCTATTGGGTAGTCTTTTGTGGTAAAAGCACAGTTGCTACTCTTCCCCTAACAAATAGAAAATAGAAATGCAAACTTAGAAAACAAATGAAGGATGAAGA
This sequence comes from Physcomitrium patens, assembly GCF_059467195.1. Lineage (NCBI taxonomy): Eukaryota > Viridiplantae > Streptophyta > Bryopsida > Funariales > Funariaceae > Physcomitrium > Physcomitrium patens. The sequence goes on along the minus strand of NC_143416.1, from coordinate 9,112,230 downwards.
GATGTATGATTTCAAACATTTGTTTTCTTCACAGTTGCCACGTCAGATTAACTAAAAACTTGTGAAGGGTGAGGTGCACAAATTAAGGGCAACAGCAGGTGGTAACAAATGTCAACTATTTTGCTCATAAAATATGTCTTCATGTCAAGGAATCCTTGATCACCCTACTAAAAATATTGAGAACGGTATTAATTAAATAAATAACTAATTGGTTTTTTCATTGGAAAAAAAACTTTCTGAACTGATTGTGATAGTAGGGAAGAGCATTAGATAAATGAGTTGATATTATTTCATATCTTGATGTTTCTCTACAATCATTTGAAATTTTGTAAATAGCATAGAGGCATGGAAAATAGAATTATTTAGAAAGAAAAAGCAAATGCAACCACAAGATGGTTTCATGTTGGTGAATATCTTAGGTTTTTTACTTGTATTGAGGTTTGCTTAACCATTGTGCAAAAAATTGTAATTTTTTTTACTACACAGTAATATGATGGATTTAATGTGAGATGTAGTAATTAGAATCATTAATGTTAGTAATTGTTAAAGATGTTGGGTACAATGGAAGTTGTACCTACTACAAGATTGACTTAAAGAGGATTTTTGATTTTGATTTTTGCATCAATATTATCATATTTTTAAGATTTGGAATGACTTGTGGTGAAACTTTGATTTTTTTATGTTAAAGCACTACTATTGAGGACCAAAGAATTTTCTTATACTTACAAATATATATAGGAAATTGATAGGTTGACCTGGGTTTTTACTAAAACATAGATTGTAACTTCCTCGGAGTTCAAATATAATCATCTTTTTTCTTTACTTGCATGAAGCAAAAGCATAGCAAAAAAGTGTGATTTGTACCTACACTAGTAGCAACATGTAGTAATGGCATTTAAAAGCAATTCTTCTTATATATTGAGCAATTCTTATTATATAATAAGATGACATTGAGTGCATAGCCATGTCAACTTGCAAATTCAACTGCCTTGGAATATACAAAGAAAAAGTGAAAAAGCAACCTATTGCTATCCAATTTCTTTGTATAAAAGACGATATTGCTTTCTAACTCATCCAAGGATGCTTCCAAAGGAGTATGGCTGTGAAGTTTCTTTCATCTCAAGATATCTCAAAGGTTGTATATGTTCCTTTAGATACATCTGCAATTGGAGTTCAACTGCATCAATCTAGCATGGATGACCTAAAGAGATGCACCAACAATAAACAAGTTTCAAACCATTTAACTTTGTTGATTGACAAGGTTCTTTCAGATAGATAGGCTATTGCATTAGCAGCTAGGTTGTGGTTGTGGTGAGCGTTAACCACATAGGACATCTATATTGCATCTTCTTCTTGTGAAATACGTTGCAATTTAATCTAAAACGGACATTGACATCATCTAGATGTAGTAACTCAGCTCGTAGCACTAATAGTGTATTCACCTTGATGGATGCAGCAAGAAAAGACTATGCAAGTAAGTCTTGTGTTGAAGAACGTGTAGCTCTATAGTCATCAAAGTACAAATCCACGATGATGGGCAAAATATTTTAAGTTGGTCTCTCTTTCTTTTGTTGCATAGGATCATTCAAGAGGTGATTGAGGTCCTGTTATAGTTGTTAAGAGTGTGTTACTTGGTAGCTAGTACTTTTAGATATATCATCTGCCAAATTCACTAGAAGCTACATATTCCACATATGCGAGATAACAAAACAAGCCATAAAAGCAAGGCTTCGATCACGGGCAACTATGTCTTAATTGTTTGATGTGGATTCTAGTTTTGAAATTATGGCCACATAGTCGTAGTTGTTGCTACATAGTGAAGGAACATAAAATTCTTCAAATACTTTGTTACATTTGTTACACAAATTTATGGATTAAAAAAAATAATTCACGGGGGCATTTGTTCATTGTAAACTAAAAAGTTGATGAACTGATGAATTAATTCATAGTTCACATGTAAAGGATTATGAAATGAATTGTGAACAAAAATAATATACTTAATTATTCAATTTTGGTTTTAAAAACCATATGCACTAATGTAACTTTGTTCACATGTAATGGAGTATGAAATGAATTGTGAACAAAAATAATGCACTTAATTATTCAACTTTGGTTTTAATAACCATATGCACTATATTTTGGCTCTACAGTATATCAATGAAGTAGGTCAGGTGACCAAATTTGATTGCACAGTTTATAAATGAACATACATGTTTATCAAGGACCCCTACATTTGAACCAGGTTTAGTAATTAAACCCGGTCATTTTAGTAAAAAACCAGGTCAACCTATCAATAAATATATATATATATATATATATATAATCATTATTATTTTCTTATTTCAATGGGTATTAATCAACCTTTGGATCTTATACATCAAACTACTATTATTAACAGTAACAGAAAGCTTGTTTGTGAAATATTCCCATGAACTTTATTTCTTCTTCTTTTTTCTTTTGTTCTCCAAATCCATCTTTTTATTCTTAAATTCCCTTTTCATATCTTCGTAGAATCTCTTTCTATTTTTTCTTTTTGATCTGTCTCCTTTGTTTAATACAGTTAGTGCATTAAATCTAATATTTGTTTGTATACTACAAAGAAAAAAGTGTATGTTCATAGCAATTTTTTTTTATAGCCCATCATAATTGAATTTAAAGTGAAAACGTAATATTCTTGTTGTTGAAATAAAATTTCCTTTAAAAGCCAATTAAAGGAAAGGATTATTTTATAAGTTTCCTTTATTTGCTGTAAACAAGCGAGGAGTACTTTATTTTTATTTTTGAAATTTTCAAGCACCAATTTGTTAAAATTTAATTTTAGAATTTCGAGTCATTATGTTATAAGTGAAAAATAAAAAAATTATCACAAGATTTTAGCTCAATATTTGATGCAATAATAAGCACATTAACATATTCTGCATTTTTATTTTAGTAACTCGTATTCATTAATCAAGGCACTGTGGGATGTGTTGTTGTCACTAACCTTTGTTCCAATCTGTATTTTTTTAAATGATAATAACAAAAATTAATGATCCATTGTTAGATCTGAGAGGGCGGTGTTACATATTAATAACTGCTTTAAATTTAACTTCAATCTGTTATTTTGAAGCTAGAAGGATGTTTGAAGTAGAAAAACTAGAAACACTTAAGAATAAACAAGAACAAGGGGTGTCTTATTTATAAGGTTGTCTTACTTGTTCACAAGTGTTGTATATCTAAACTTAAAAAAGTTACATTATTAGATAACGAAGTTATACATTCAAGAGAAATGCCCCACATACAAGCATAGATCAAAGGTCCAACAAAACTTTAAATTGGCTCTGAACTGCAAGTTTCTATTCTAGTCCAAGTAAGCATCAGACTTGTCTTTTTTTTTCCCATTCCTCCAACTTTTGCAATGAAATCATTTTCCCTTCCAGTTTGTTGCTTTGGGTCAATACTTACTCATTTAGGGTTTGCACACTAGTTTCCAAGTTATCAACACCAAAAAATCATGAGTAAAATCAAGATCAACCCTAGACTGATCATGTCTTCCCAAAACATACAACACTTCCATCTATGTGTACAGATGTGTCCATATATATATATATATATATATATATATTTATTTATTTATTTAAAGAAGAATATATTACAAAGTAGAAAACCCAGAAAACGAGAGTGCTTAGTATTACTGAGCGGCGACGCGACTGGAGCGCCTTCGATGGCCGCGTCACGATGTCGCGAGCTCGGTTTCTCCGTCGTCGTTGTGGGATCCGCAACAGCACGCAGTTTCCGATGCAGGTGATGTTGCTGTAGCAGGGATGGATGGGTGGGTCCCATTCATACTATTCAGCTTGAGGCACCGCTGCAGCAGGCTCATCACTCGCATGTGCTACACTTAACCTGGAGTGGCAGCAACTCAGCGATCAGTTACACGCTGCACAGACTGCTTCGGATTCCACACAAACCCAAGCGCGGGGATGGCGTTCTCCAACACTAGAATCAACTTAAACGGAATCCATAGACTTGGAGCTGGATCAACGTATCTATCGCATTTGAACCCACGAGTGCTCAAGTCTACAGCAAGGAAACCGCATCTACTGCCACGTTCCCTCGAACACTCAGGCTGGGTTGTGAGATTGACCGATTCAAAGTGGGTTCACGTAGTTTCGCGATATTTCCAGCAGTTGGGTGTGGTTATCCCCATCGGACAACCAACCTCGCCATTCAAGGCAGTCACAGTTGGGTGTTCCTTCTCCACACTAACAACGTTGGTGCAAACACGTGGATAAAGTTAGACAGATGGCATCATCTTGGGAAGCCACTTCATGTTTGACACTTGGCTATCGTGCAGCAACTGCAACTTAGCGGTTCCTTCCCCTTTCGTGGGGATGGTGTCTCTTTTAATACCGCTGCCGATGAGTAACTCTTCATATTTGCAAGCATACTCAGTAACTTTTTTGTGTGTTGCAGTAGGAAAGACTTTGTTAGCAGAACATATCTAGAGTGAGAAAACCTTGTTAGATTGGTTGTCCTTGTATGTGAGTCTGTGAAGAGGGTTTGTTGCGGTTGTTGTGGAATTCAGAGAAATCATGGCGGATGAGGCTAAGATGAGGGGTGATGCGGCGTCGGACAAGACGAAGCAGGGAACTGATGCAGCCTTGGAATCCATCGGGCAGTACCGAGGTGCCGCACAGGAGCAAGGGATGGCAGCCTTGAGGGGCGCCCAGGATCGTTATGAGGCGGCGAAGAACACTGCTTCTCAGAAGGCAGACGAGACCGCCAATGTTGCTGGTCAGAAGAAGAACACGGTTGCGGTAGGTACCTCAATTTGGGTTTTCATCTTTCCGCAATTTGAAGTCTTCTTTTATGGCTTCTCACGCGGCTTTTCAAGTTTGTATTGCATGTCGAAGTCGTCACGAGAACTGAAGAAGAAGAAGAAAAAAAGGAAAAAAGAAAAAGTTAATAGAAAAAATGGAGAACAAATCGATGTGTTGGATGAAGTTGTAGAATAGTGCCAGAGCTTTACAGGATGTGGAATTGATTAATATTCTAGGTCGTAGACACTGAATTTTGTCAACACAAGTCGTGTCTGAACATGGTTGTGCGCATCACACAGGAAACCCTTTCTCAGTACACCCAGGCAGCCTTGGACAAACTGCAACAGATGAAGATCGGCACGCAGCAATATTCCGAGCAAGCCTTGAACAAAGCTGCGGAGCAAACCGAAAACACGAAGGCTGCAGCAGCTGGTACGTATAACAAGGCGGCAGACACCACCTCTCAGACTGCCCAAAGTGCAAAGGGCACATCGATGGACACTGCTGCGAGCGCTAAGGATACTGCTGTACAAAAGAAGGATCAAGCCTATGACGCTACTGCTTCGGCTGCCCAAAGCGCAAAGGACACAGCAGTACAAAAGAAGGATCAAGCATACGACGCCGCTGCTTCGACTGCCCAGAACACGAAGGATATGTTAGCTGAGAAAACAAATCAAGCTTCAGATTATGCCGGACAAACGTAATTTCTTCTTGGCTTTAGTTATCTTAATGTATATTGAAATGCATTTTATTCAGCTTCACTTGACTAAAACTTCCAATTTACCTTGGCATCTGACTATTCATGTTGTTGTGTTCGGTTGGTGTAGTTACCAAGCTGCAAAAGACACGGTCATGGACTACACTAATGCCGCAGCTGAACAAACTGGGCAAGCATGGGAAGGAACAAAACAGACTTCCGCGGATTATGCAGGAACGGCGCAGGACAAAGCGATGGGCACATGGGATGCGACTAAGCAGAAGAAAGCGGAAGCTACCGGTATGGCGCAGGATAAAGCAGGGGAAGCCAAGCAGAGTGCTGCGGATACCGCCACAGCTGCACAGGAGAAGGCGTCCGAGGCAACTGGTGCTGCGCAGGAGAAGGCAGGGCAAGCGAAGTATTCGACTGCGTCGCCCTTGACTTCCGCCAAGGACAAATCATATGATCAAGCAGCCGCTACGAATGAGAAAGCAAAGGAGGCGGCCGGTAGTGCCCAGGCGACAGCAGGATCGTGGTTTGGAACAATCAAGCAGAAAGCGTCCGAGCTTTTGGGTGCCACGCAGCAGAAAACTGGCGAGGCAAACCAGGCCGCGCAGGATCAAGCTGCAGCGGCTAAAGATAAGGCCGCGTCCACTTTGGACGCAACAAAGGAGAAGGCTGCCGAGACTACGGAAGCCACGAAACAGAAGGGTGGAGAATTAAAGGATTCAGCGCAATACAAGGCTGCTGAGACTAAAGATGCCGCACAGTCGAAAGCCGCAGAAAGTAGGGATGCATCCAAGGACACTGCCGCCGACTGCGCTGGATCTGCACAGAAGAGCGCCGAGGAAATCCGCGAGGGGACCAAGCAGACTGGTGGCGGTTTACAAGAATTAGCTGGAAATGTCTGGCAAGGTATCAAAGACAAAACCAGTGATGTTTCCGGAGAAACTCAGCACAAGGCTAGCGAGGCAGCTGTCAGTGCCAAATCCTCATGGGATGCAACGAAGGAGCAAGCAGGCAAGGCATCGGAGGATGCGCAAGAGAAGTCTACGTTTGCTGGTGACAGCGGCGTGACCTGGGACAATGCACGGAACAGGTATGTCAATGCCTCAGGAAAGGAAGTCGACATCGCATCTGCGACTGCTGGCGACACTCCAGCTTTTGAGCAATCGCTGTAGACTAATGTGTAGTTTCATTACTTCACGCTTGGAAAGAATAAGTACCCCTCCAGCTCTAGGTTTAGATGCTGATCGCGGATGTCTTCGAATTATGATGCGCAGATTGTGATGCTGAGGGATGAGAGATGGTTATCCCACTGTGCAGTCAGGCATCAGAATAACTTCTGCGAACGTAAATTTTTGAGCTCATGTGAAAAGATAGCGGTGCTTTTGATGCTTCAACCATGCTAGTTAGGCGCTAGTTTTCGATTAGAACAAGTTTTGCATATGTAGCTTGCCATTCGAGTCTCAACTTCCGTAGATCCAGGTGGAGCTTATCTGAGAGGATCAGAGTACAAATCATTGATGTGCAGCGATTTAATTGCAAACGTACTTCAAGTGTTGTAAATACAGTTTATCCTTTTGTAATTGAGTTTTGTTCTATGTAATTCGTGCTCGCACTGCGATCATATTCATTTTCTGTGCACAAATTGCTTATTCTTCTCCGTGGCATCGTCTCAATCAGCGTCACAGAGATATGCTTGAGCGGCAAGGAACACTCAATCTTGTGAATAATTTCTTCAATTTTCCGTGGAAGTAATGTTTCAAAAGAAATTTGCAATATTTGTAACCGAATAGTTGCAAGTTTCCTTGACCATCAAAAACTTCATGGTTTCAAATATCTTAGTATGTCACCTTCCTCTGCTGTCTGAGATGTACAATCTAAATGGAACTCACTTTGCAATACTTCAATGCATCTTCCATCTTGTGCATCATTCAACTGTGCTGGATTTCTGAAAAAGTGAAAACATCATGGTGTGCAATGATGAAACCGTAATGTTTTTGAGACTCACTAATTCTAATCCAAGAGATGTCCTGTTGAAAATGACCATATCCTTCTGAATTGTGATCCAAGTTCGCAACATGCTTTTATTGGAATCATATGTAGCATGTTAGCCAATGCTCCACAGAGCAAGACAACCTGAAGGGTCGAAAGATCCACCAGCAAACTTGAGTTGCTGTTTATTCGTGGTTGATAGTCCATTCAACAATCGTCCATTCAGCTCTCTGTTGATGTCTACATAAGTTATGAAAGCTCTTTATTACTCAACTAAAAATGAATTATGTCATAAAGACCTTCCATTGTTAATAGTGATTGCTTACCTCCACTGCTGTGCCCTTGTTTCACCATCGAACAGCAGCAGAGTGTAGGCAGGTCTTTCTGTACACTCAGTTTAAACTATTGGATGCCTGGAATTTCTCAGTCTACACAAGTCAAAAACTTCCAAAAATTGCCATCACCAAGATGATGGTAGCAGGATATGCTAACACGCATGCATCATCTCGAGTACAGGAACGAAGCTTATGAGCAGCAGCATTTCCAAAGTAATGGCAAAGTGCTGGAAATGCCTCCACATTATCAAGAGCATCAAAATCTTTTGGTTCTTGAAAGTTGTGCGAATTGCTTCACCAGATCACGGTTTCAACATCACTGGAAGCACAGAAAGAAGCACTTCATTCACTTCTTTCTGTGTGGTCTACCTGTAGCAGTTGTAACACATGCACAAACCCATGAAGTTGTAAAATGTATTCAGCATGGTGTGAACTCTGTTCCATGGGCACACAAGGTAAACCCATTTTCCAAAACTTAAGCATTTCAACATATATATATATATATATATATATATATAGTAGGTGTAAAAATATTGAAAAAATACCCCATGTACTGAAAGTGTTTTTTTTAGACAATTTGGCCCTAGAACAAAATTCAAATAAATGTTTTAGCTGAAGATTCTCTTCAACCCATTTTGGACATATAGGTCTATTTAATTTTAACTAATAAATAGTGGGTTACAAAACTAAAAATCTAACTTTTATAAAATTGTAATGTGTGGCATCTAATTATATTATCATTCTACCTCTGAACATATCAGTTCACACATATCTATTTCAAAATAAGTTCACACATATCCATTTCAAGTATAATAAATTTTATTCATTGCTCAGAGCTCAATATCATTTCAATCAACCCCCGGCCTACTTCTAATCAATGGATGTTAAACCTAATTGCCTTATATAATGGAAATAGCACACACTACATGTTGGAAATGGCAAGGGATGGAAGAAGAGGGGGAAGGGAAGGGGTGTGGTAAAAAATGGATCAGCTATCTTATATACAAGGAAACAATTGCAACAATCAGTTGAGTAACCGACACTCTATAAAATAACATTGCCAATAAATATATTGCAACATGTTGAAACCAAAATCTTGACTATCTTATTCACATTGTGCCCATGTTCTTTTTCTTTTCTTCAGTTTATTTTTAACAAGGACAAATAAAATGCATCTATTGTTGGAAGAACAAAAGAAACAAGGTTGTTTATGTCATAATATTTCATGGCAAGTCACATTTAGAAATAAAGAGTATCTTATACCTTATCTTTCTACAACCTAGTTGGAGGATAGATAATGAAATTACAATGAAGAATTTTAGTGTTTTTACTAGGTTGTCATCTAAACTCTAGTATCTAACATATGTTTAACTAACTAGGACTTATTCTTCTTTCATTAAAATACATCTATATAATTATGTTGTTTATAAATTTATATAAAAATATTTTTTAAATAAAGTAATTGTAGTTTAGAATATTAAATAAAATATTTATTATTATTATTATTATTAACTTTATAAAATTTCCGAATTTTATATTTAATAATTAAGACATTCTTTTACATCCAAATGACCTACATGCATTAAATGATTGTTTGAACTACAAAAAAAATTCATTTAAAAAAATCAATTAAAATTTTTAAATTTTTAAATAATATTTGTATTATATCTTATACATGATTTATTATTATTAAATATATATATATTTAAACAATTTTAAATTTATTTTAGATGATCTAAAAATAATTTGAATATAAATTCTTATATCTATGTGTTATGTTGCTACACAATTGGAATTATTATTATTCAACAATAAAAACATTATCTTATTAGTATAATAAGAAGTATGTTATATATAAAGGCTATACAATTGATGTGTAATTTTCAAAATTTAATATAAAAATACTAAATATATATCATTTTTAAAAAAAATACTCATAAAATTAAAATTATTTTTTACATAATATAAATTTATTTAAAATATAATTATAATTATTTATTTAAGAAAAGAAGAAGAAGATATATTCTATATAATATTGATTTATAAAAAGTCCCAAATCATTAATTTAATCTTTAAGTAAATTTAAATTTTAGATACAATACAAAAAATATATATATATATATATATATATATATATACTTCATCAAAAATAAAATTATAAATTATAAAAGTTTAGTAATATTACCAAAATAAATAGTTAAGTAATTATTTTAATCATCTAGTATTAATTGATGCTTCATAATATCATTGTTAAAAGATTTAAGTAAGCCAAAATCTTCAATATATCTTGATGTTAGCAGGTTTTTAATTTTTATATCATTTTTATATATTCAAATAATTTAAAAATTTTAACAAGTCTTCATTAACTTATGTGTTTAAACTTAAAATTTTTGTCAAAAATATTTAACGACTTTAAATCTTTAATATATCTTAATATAAATTTTTTTCAATTTTAAAAAAATTGATAAACTTATAAAATAATAGATATCTTTGATATATTTTTATATGAATTTATACTTGAAATTAAGATCAAAGCCAAAAGAGTGAGGAAATATAATCTTTTCAAATAGATAGAAATTTAAACTTAATATCACCTTTAAAGGAGTCAGGAGTTTTTTTAAATTTTATTTTTATTTATTATATTCATATTATTGTAGATAGTATTTTTACTAAAGAGATTTGATCATCTTTTATATTTTATTAATTCAAATAAAAATATGTGATTAAATTTTAATTACTTAATAAAAAAATATAAATATAAAAAACATAATCTTAATTATATTTGAAATAAATGAACATTCAATAAGTTTTAAGATAATATTAATTATTCTAATTTTTAAATTAATAGTATTTTTATAATATGAAGCATATTTTAATTTTTTTATTTTAATCCTAAAGCTTGAATACCTTCTATTTATTATTTTTAATTTTAGTATAAAAATATAAATTTTAGTTTTAAAATAAATTTTATTGAATTTATTAATAATATATAAATATATATAGCTAGCCTTTATTGTAGTCAAACTTATCAAAATCAACTTTGAATTATAATTAGCTCATTTTTCCAACTCAATCTGCACCATCAAAAAGTAATCTATATTATATACTAAATATTATATAGTCAATTATATTATAAAATTAATTATTTATTTGATCTAGAGAGATTGATTATGATACAGATTGAGTGTATATACATGTACACTAATGAAAATCTATGCCATTGGCTACAAAAAAGGTGTAAAAGTTTAATTTTCCATTGCTAAGTCAAAAATTAATCATTCTTAAAGAAATATTGACGACAAAAATAAATAAATAAATAAATAAATAAAAGAGTATATGCATAAAAATGAAACCATTTATATTCCTTTAATGTAATTAGTAAGAGAATTTTTTTATTTATTACCTTTGGACCTATGTGCATAATTTAAATAATTGTTATTCATCCTAAATAATAAAAAAAAAAAAAAAAAAAAAAAAAAAAACAAGCATTTTTATTAATATGAATCCATTCTCACATAATCTTTGCATAATGAAACAAAACTACTTGGAAATCTCTAATCACTAACTTTATTATAGTACTTATTTACGTTGTTCAAACAATTATTTATCACGTCTTTATTCAAAGCACATATTAATTTTAAAAAAAATATCATTTATAAGTGCCTTTGGAAGCATGAGCTTATGATATAAAAATGATATCAACAGAGGAGGCCTAATTGTGATAAAAGTTTACTTGTGCAGATATGAAATTGAATTTTTGATTAGTATTGTTCATAAACAAGGAATTGAATCATAGGTAGTTGTAGACAAATGTGGATACTTGTATAGTGAAGATCATTATTGCATTTAATATACAAGTCTTCACTTAAGCAAAAAAAAATGAAAAAATACATATTCTTACTCTAAAGATTGTATTGATTTTTGTGATCTATTTTAGTACACTATAATAGAAAAAAATACCAACATCTAGCATACAAAAAACTTCATTGAATTGAAAATCCATTGTTGAGGTTGAAAGAATGGTAAGAGACTTTTAAAAGAAAAAGATATGCTTGCAATTACAACCAAAACACCATGTGTCAGTTCTTCAAGCACTTGTTTTTCATTATCTCTACAAATAATATAGCAACAATGATCTCAATCCATTCAAGTACAACAGCTTGAGGATGTTTCATCACATTATGACTAAACCTTCAATAATAGATTTGGTTGCATTACACCTAAATCAAATATAATTTCAGAGCTTGAATATTGTAAGGATCCACAATATAATGGATTAACAACCAACTATATACACTATGACAACTAAGAAGCTGCGCTACTATACAAACTAATAGAAGAGCCTCTAGCACATGTTACTAAGAGTATAGACTCTAGAATGACTAAGACCTATGAAAGTCAAAGTTACTTTGACTCACATATCCGAAATTAGAGTAGGCATTGACTTGTTAATCATCTGCACAACAAAACAATAATCCCAACCAAACATGCAAGCGCACTACTCACACAAATAGATTTTGAAAGGCCACTTCAATATTTGTATAACTGGTATTTTGACACTTGTATGAATTTTTGTAATACAATTGTTTATTATAATATATGATAAACAAATTAATAAAAATATTATAAAAGAATCAAAATTCAATATAATAAAGTATGATGTATGACTTACATAGCATTCATTCATCCTTGCATATTGATTACCATAAAGATAATGAGTGAATGATAAAATAATAATATGCATATATTCAAAACTATAATTAAAATAATACAATTTTTGCTAGCAATGCCATATTATGTATGTTCTTCCTTGAGAATGCATTAGGTACCTATCAATTGAGAGAAATATAAGATAATCCAATTGGATATTAGGTAGCCTTCTATTCCAACCTAAATGCTAAACTTTCATTGCTAATATTTCTTTCTTAAATCATTAAATTGCTCTCAAATTTCATCCAAATATTAAAAATTAAGTCTAATATCTATAAAAAAATAAAAAAATAATAAATAATAAATAAAAATTATTTCAATTCAATTGAAAAATTGTTGAAGATCTTAGAAACACTTATTGATCTTTAAACTCCAATTTTTGAGACTTCAATCCAAAAAACCCTCATATACTTCAATCTAATTGTTTGATTGATACCAAAAACAAAATCTCAATATTGATTCAAAATATATGAAACCAATGCCTAAAAATCTCTTTTCAAGTTTTTCCTCAAATTCTAGTCTTTGAACTACAAAAAAACTATAGAATCACCATAGGTACATAGTTTTGTACCTTGAGGTCTAATCTTAATCTAAGTTGACAACTAATTCTCTTTGAGTATCAATTTTGCTAAAATCTACTCTTAATTCTTTCTTATATATGCATATATCATTTAATTTTTTAATTTATTTTGTTTTGTCTTATTTATGGCCCTACAAAATAAATAGAAGTCTATTTTGTGAAAAGGTAGTATTAGCACTTTTAAATTTTATTATCTTTTTGACTATTATTTATATTTTTAAGATAATTTTCTATAATATTTTAAAATAAGATCTTCTATATTATATTTTTTTTCTTTTATCTATTAGCCATATTACATCATGACATCCATCTCTTTTGAACATGTGCATCTTTTGGCATGCGCCAAATTTTCTTTATTACATTGATATAAAATATTCTTAATCTTGGTCAAATCCTTGATCTTAAATTTTCTCTTCTACTTCCACTTCAATGTTTTATAATAAATTTTTTTCTTTATCAAAATAAATATCGTCATTTCTTTGTTTAAATAACTTAATTTTCTTGCTTGCTATAGATGTCTTCAATTTTATACCATCACATTCTCGTAACAAGTATGTTCCATTGTTGTACACTTGTTTGACAATATAAAACCCAAACCATCTCTTTGCAAATTTTTTTGTTGTGCTATATTGATTTTCCAAGATACTCTCATAAACTAACATTCAATTACCACCTTCAACTATTTTAGGTCGTAATCATTATTTTTTATCAAATATTTTTTTATTCTTTTTTCTTGTTTCTTACAACTTCTTTATTATTGCTTCAATATCATTAGGTCTTCTTTCTAATTGTTCAATCCATAATGCTAAAAATTCTTCTCTATTGAAATCATTCTTTTAAGACAATACATCCCATATAAGCACTTCTTCTTCTATTGGCATTATGGATTTTTTTCCATATATTAATTTAGAAGGCATATAATCTATTACTAAGCTATAAGTTGTATAATGTGCCTATAGTGCAAATGGTAGTAGTCTAGGCCATTCATGTACTTTGCCATGGCATATCTTTAATAATGCCTTAATAATAGGTGAATGTCTACACTCACTCTTATCATTACTTTCTAGATTATAGGCTATTTTAAAAGAAAGTTTAAATCTTATTCTATTAAAAAAAATCTTGCTTATCTTGTATCCAATCCATCTTTATTTGCTATAATCTTTTTAATACAACCATAACAACAAATAACATCTTCCAATAATAATCGGCATATATCTTTAGTACCCTTTGTTCTTAATACTCGTCTTTCAATCATATTTGATAAATCTTCTTGTGCAAGTATCAAATACTTTATTTGTTCAAGTTTCAAAGGCATTACCACTAAATCGACTATCCACTTATATTATAAAGCTAAAAGATATATTAGATAGAATCCATCTCAATGCCAAATGTTTGAATACACTTAGCAAGTTTTATAAGATCCTACAAAATTTGCCACGTTGTTGTGTATGCTCTTCCATCAATATTTTTCTTTCAACTTAGTAAATGTTGTCCAAATATATCAATGCCTTATTTATAAATTTTTATGAAATTCCTTAATAATCTTTTATCAAGCTTCTAAACCACATTTAATTCTTTATAATACTTATCTTCTCTTCTTTGCATGCTTTCATAAATATCCATCACATAAAAAATATCCATAGGCTTTTTTATAGATTTTTTTAATTTCTTAATTTATCTAATCTTCTTCTTACTTCAATGTACTTAAATATTCTCCAACAGCTTTCCATTCTCTTTTATATAGATCTCTTGAAAATATTTCTAATAGTGTATTCAAACATACACCTTCTCCCTTTGATAATGTATTAGTATAAAAATTTGTACTCACATCATCTTCTAAATCAATCATATCTTTTTCACCTTTAATACCTTATTCTTCATAATATATCTTACAATGTGTTTAAATTCTGGAATTATAGATTTGATATATACTATCCACCTTAACATAGCAATATTAGAAGATGAATAACTTATAATTATATCTAATAAAGATAGACAATTTATTTCTATAATTATCAATGCACCAATTAAGTATTCTTTTTCATTTTTTATAGCTATTACTATACTTCATAATTCTCTTTTGATTTGTGCATATGCCTCTTACTTAGTATTCAAAATCTTTGCTACAAACTTTATTACATATTTATTCCCTTGTTCATGAACTTGTTCAATTGTTCAACCTAATTCAATTCTACTTGCATCAATTGTTAATATCATCAACCTTTTACATTCATAATTTACTTTCTTTAAAGTTAGAGGTAAAGAAAGAAGTTCTTTGAATTTTTTCATAATTTTTCTTTGTTCTCCTTTCTATTGAAATTTTTGATCTTTTTTAACTGCTCATTTAATGGATTTGCTACATATGCAAAATGAAGTATCTATATATGATAGAAAATACATGCTCCTAAAAACCTTTTAATTTTTTCATACTTACACATTCTTTTATTTTTTTAATAATATCAATATTTTCATACTTAGCTTGCATTCATATGATATTTACATGTGCCCTACCACCAAAACTACTTTTATTCCAAACATTGTTTTTGCTCCTAATAAGGTTAAATAAACTTCTTCTAACCTTGTCAAAATATTCTTACAATCATCAATATGATGTGCAATAAACTTTCTACATCCTTTTGAATCCAAAGTTTCATCTTTACTTTTTTTTTTACATTACTTAATTGGTACATTATCTAAAAAAAAAAATCACTATATTTAGAATCATTTTTTCTTAATACCTTATACATTTCATTTATCATGTATGCCAAAAAATTTGTAGCCCTTTGTGGTAAGGTACAAATTTTGTCTAATCCTAATGGTGTCTTCATAGTTATTAAATCTCTACTTTGCATTACTAATTAAAATTGATCATATCTCAAATAAAAATCTTTCATTGAATAAATTTTTTTTCTTTACAAATGCCTCTACAAATTCATCCACAATTGGACTCCAATCCATGTTTCTAATAATTATTTTATTTATTGGTTGCATATCTTGAATAAACCTTAATGTTCCATTTTTCTTACGTATTATGAATCACTAATTAGAATATGGTATAATAGATAGTTTTAAAATTTTCATCATAATCTTTTTATTGAGTAATTTGATCAGCTTTGGCAAATAGGCCTTTGGAAATCCAAAGTTCATGTGGAATTCTGAAAATAATCATAGTAGCTACAATACCTGAATCAATACACCTTATTTCATGTGATTCAAATACAAATGCCTTACCATGTCATAAAAGCATTTCTTTAAAACATCTCTCCTCATCTCTTTTTAAAAAAAATCACAATAAATTTTCAAACCATTTAATGTCAATTCATCTTTGAATTTGTGACTTATTTTTCTTGGATTTCTTAAATTAAATTTCATAAAAGCTTTCTCAATCCTTTCTTCAAAATTCGATGGTAGTAACAATGCCATTGGTTTAACCTTCTTTGCAATGGTCTTATATTTTGTACTCACCTTTATTTCATACTTATTCATATATTCTTTCACTCTATCATAAAAAATTTTAGAATGCAAATTTATTAACTTATCACCACCTCCAAAATCTAAAACCAATAATATTTATAAATTATTCATAGTATTATTAAAAAATAATTCTTCAAATACTCTTGATATGCATTTATATTCATTAATTATTTCATATTTTTTCAACTCATGTTCCATATTTTTGACATTTTGTTCTCTATCCTATTATTTATATTTTTTAATGAAATATGTTCATTCTATGATAATCTTATATTAGCCTCATTTTTTCTAATAGGCAAGAAGCTATCACTTCTTCTATCTTTACAACCTCCTTTTACAATGGTGTCTAATAAAAATCTTTTGAGTCATCAAGTTTTTTAAATTCTTTGTATATCCTTGATAAAGGATGTTTCTTCAAATTATCTTGATTTCTTTCATGATTTGCACAAATTGTTAAAAAATTCATCGCCATCTTTCCATCTTAACTTCTTATCTTTGCATAAGCTAAACCATCATCCATTACTTTTTTTCTATTTGTATAGCAATAATATATGGTTGTTCCAATATAATAAGATATGTAAATATATCTTGTACAAAGAAAAAATAGGATATGTAGACATATCTTCTACAAAAAAAAATTATTTATGAATAACATCTCTTATTGTCATCTTCATATTTAAACAAGCTCCATATAAATCTTCTTTTGAATTTTTTAATGTTCTTATCATCTATCCATATTCAATATTAAAGAGTCATTTTTTTTTTACAAAATTTATTTAATATCAAATTAATTTTAGAACCATGATTAATTAATATTACAATTGGTTCTTCTAAATCTTTCAAATTAATCAAAATTTCTATAGTACCTTTTGCCCAATGACTTTAAAAATAATGACTAGAAGCTTGAATCATATTTTTTTTTTTTAATCTTATTTTCTAAACATCTCCAAAAAATTAAATTTCATTTTCTTCATCTATATTGCTATTCATTGATTTTGTTCCTTGTACATTTGATATCATAGTAACTCCTATAGATTGTCATTTTTTTATTTTTTCAATAATAACTTCATGAAATTTAATCTTTACAATTCTTAGGATTTCACCAATTATAAATTCAAGCTTTCTACTTAAAATCCACATCTCCAATACCTTCTTTAAATTTGTAGTAGCTTCAATATCTAATTGTAATTTATAAGCAAGAGCCTTTTCTTTTTCTTTTATAAATTTCTTTTTCTTTGTAGAAATATTTTTTGTTGTCTCTTCATTCATGGGATTTTTTGTTGTTGTGGTTTTTTTCCTCTTAAAGTTCTTTTACATGGCATTTTGTTGTTTTCATCTCTCTTTCATTTTTCTACTATTAATCCTTCATGTTGATTCCTTGCAATATGAACATGTACCAATAATCCATATTCTAGATCATTCCACATAATAATTTGCTAAATATTATTACCACTACTTTTTAAATCATCTATTGAAAAAAAATTCTTTTTCAGCATAATTTATTATATTACACCATAAAGAACTAGATTCTTCTAAAAGTTCAAGATTTATGCTTAAAAATTTGCTTAGATTTGCTTCCATCCAATATATTGATGCTTCATTGCTTGAAATTTTAAATTCTTTTTTTATAAACATCTTGATTCTCTCCTTACCAATATTTGTTTCCAATTTTTCTCCACTCTCTTTTAAGTGTACCATACCATCTTATAAAAAACAACTCCTTTGCATAATGCCTCTATAAAATCTTCACATTTCTTTCTTGAATGATCCACGCTATCATATCACATGCACCTATGTACTACACCTTGTATTGGTCCTAACCTTTGATATTTTTGATGATTGACCCTTCTCTTTAAGTTTTGCAAATTTAATTTGTAAATCTCTCATACCTTGTATGATTTCATCAATTCCTATTTCTTCTTTCTTTAATATAACTTTTGAAGGTTGAATTATAGATGTTGGATGAATAATAAGCATTTTTACCTTAGATGCTTGCAATGTTCTTTAAATAACCACCTTATCCTTTTTTTCTTTTACTTTTTACAAGCAATTCTATTGTCTCTTCTACTTTCTTCCAATTTGTTGTCTACCTTCATTTTATCTTTATCTTCAAGCAAGATTTCCAATTTTTCTTGTAACGTTCTATTGACTCCTTGAAAAAAAACCTCCACTTTACTTGGATCTAATAATTTCCTCTCTTTCTTTGATAAACAAGAATATTACTTTTCAAACTCCTTTAATAATTTTGTTGCTAGAAGATCCTCCTTAGGCCTTTTAATCCATTCAAAAAATGACTTCTTTGTAACCTAATTACTATCTTCCAAGAAAAACTCATCCTTTAATGTTTGTGAAAATTTCTCCCATAAACCTCCAAAATATCTTATAAAGACTTCACTTGATTTCTTATCTCTGATGTAGTAGTTAATTCAAATAATTGAACCATCTTCTTCATTGAAACATACTTCAATTCCATTTCTTTTACATAATACCTTAAATATTTTATAATATCCTTCTTTTCAAATTCATCAGTGCTATCTACAACCACTTGTTATGCTTTGTTTATCATACCATCTTTGTAATCTTTAACTTTTTGTTATTGCATGAATACGAATAAAGCCTCAAATATGCTTGCAAAGTTGAGATAAAAATATATACCTTGTCTTCTACTTGTAGCTCCACTTTCAACTCTATTTGAAGTACCATCAAAAAGCCTTTCCTTCCATTTTCTTGCTTTCTTTTTCCATAGATTAAATAAACCAAAAACAATTCCAAATACCTTCTATTTCAAGCTTTTCATGTTGGATTCACCAAATATATTATATTACATGTGTTTTTGCTCTAAAATGCATTAGATACCTAGCAATTGAAAGAAATAGAAAATAATAGAATTGGATGTTGGACAACCTCCTACTCCAACCTGAATGCTGAACTTCTAATGCCAATATCTTCTTTTTTAACTATTGAATTGCTCTCAAATTTCACCCAAATGTTGGAAATTGAGTCTAATATTCATACAAAAATAATTCACTTTGATCCAATTGACAAATTTCTGAAGATCTTAGAAACACTTACTAACTTTCAAACTCCAATTTCTGAGATCTCAATCCACAAAAACCCTTATAAACTTCAATCTAACTATTCCATTGATCTCAAAATTTTCATACATATTTATAACTAACACACCAACACATTCTCCAAATTTTATTTGTACACTCACCACAAAACTTAAGAAACCTTCAAATTCTTAAATATATTTTTATTTTTAAAATCCTAATTCTACTAAGAACATAATTAATTTTGAAAATCCCTCAATATTTTAATATTGATTCAAAATACATGAAACTAATGCCTAAAAATCACTTTTGAAGTTTGCCCTCAAATTAAACTCTTTGATCTACAAAAAAACTCAAAGTCATCGTAGGTGTGTAGTTTTGTGCCTTAAGGTCTAATTTCAATCCAAGTTGACAACTAGTCTTCTTTGGATATCAATTCTTTACTTCTTGAAGTAAACTTTGCTAAAATCTACTCTTAACTCTTTCCTACACATGCCAATATTATTTAATTTCTCAATTTACTTTGATTTGTCTTATTTATGGTCCTACAAAGTAAATAGAAGTCCATTTTGTAAAAAGACAACATTAATATTTTTTAGTTTTACTATCTTTTTTATTATTATCTATACTTTTAAGATAATTAGCTATAATATTTTAAAATAAGATCTTCTATAATATAATGTTTTCTTCTCTCTTTGATTCATTAGCCATGTTACATGACAACAACAAGTATAAAGTTTATATTCTCTCTTCCAATGAGATATTATACAAGTTAAATGTGCACAACGTGAACTACAAACCTATTATATCAAACATAGTAAAGCTCTACTATCAAAGCAATTCCAATACAAAATAGTGAAACAATACGTTAACCTCAAAGCTCTCACATGCTTTCCTTTTTAAAAATAACTTAAAATAATATGTTAATTTCAATTAAAGTAATAATTAATCTCAATTTTAGTTCACTTTTGATGATTACTTTTGATAAAAAATAATGAGGTATACAACCACTCACAAAGGATTTTTATCTCTTCTTATTTGTTTCTTGAGTTATTTTATATAATAAATATATCTAAAAAATCTATTACTAATTAGTATTAAAAATATTTATTAAGAATATTTATAAAAAAAAAAAACATGTATGTAAATAAATTTTACTAGAGATAATTACAAATCAATCGTATAAAATTAAAAATATAAGCAATTAAAAAATTTATGCAAAACTTATGATATATATATATATATATATATATATATATATATATATATCATTAACAAGAATTAATAAAACTTATAAATAAGTAAAGGTTGGATGATGATACTTTGAAAAAGATTAAATTATATTTTCTAATCTATTATTTTATTACCAAATGTTATAATCCTATTATTTTTATAACTACAATCTTATGTTTCTAGTAACAATATGGCATAATATTAAGTCAAAAAAATTGATTAAATATATTTTACTAGAAGAAATATAAGTGAAATGTTGTATCAATTGTTTTGAAATAATTCATTATTAGACACTTTTTAACAATACTACATACTTATTAAAAAGTTGTCACCTCATCTTAACAACTTTCGGAGTATAACACATTCATGGAAGTTATGCTAGACTTGAAGTGTGAAAAGAGTTGCATCACGGCGGGGACGAAGCCGTCGAGCAGGCGCCGCGAGGAAAGCCTCGTCGCCATCGCGTGAGGCTTTGCGCAAATGGCGTCGCCGAAGCCTCGGATCCATTTCGCAGCACCCCAACTGATTGCTAGAGTAGGCTCGGAATTCCACACGCAAATGCCTTTGAATTTTGAACTCATTCCTTCATTGGATTCGAAACCGACAAGTCCTCACAAGTAACCAGCCTTTTTAGGTTCTGAAGCACCAAACCCGAAGACTCTTAAGTTACCGGCACTTGGGGTGGATTGCTTGCTCATCAGGGTGCCAACTTAGAGCCCTGAGCTAAGTCGTGAATATGAATGACTGATGCCATTTCGTTAACTCCTTGGCTTGTCAATTGTGGTGATATTTTAATGTTATTTTAGTCGAAAAAAAAATGATGTTCAAAATCGATATATATATATATTTTTTATTTATTTATTTATTTATTTATCGTGGGAATGGCAACGTTTACTTGGAATCTAGCTGTTGGTTTGTCGGTCTCCGTCCGATCAAACAGGTGGGGTCATACCAAAGTAGTGCGATTGTTACGGAGGGTAGGAGCACTGATGACCGAATATGCTGTGGCTAATCCTCACGCGTTCCGGACGCGGTGCTTCTGACTCGCGGAGCTTTGTCTGCCATTGCGCAATACCCAGGCCGTGACTTCATGGTCTGGAGCTAATGGTATATGAACGGCGCCGGAGTTTGAAATCTGCAGGTTGAAATTGAAGCTTGTTAGCGCTGTGTCTGTGCAAGTCGATTGCAATTGTTTCCGTGAGTGACGTTTGATATTGAGGCTGAAGTGGGTGTTGCGGGCTGTCGTAGAAGTAAATTTAAGTATTGCTGAGGCATGGCGGATAGGAAATTGGAAGTTCTGCTGAAATCCGCGACCGACTTGAAGAAAGTGAACAAGACCAAGATGCACGCGTACGCCGTGGCATGGGTTGATCCCATCATTCGAGTGCCAGGTCCCGTCGACAGGATTAACGGCAGCAACCCTGTGTGGGAAACCCCCATCACCTTGACGCTCAAGGGACGCTCGCTAGGCCAAAGCTCAAAACTTAACATCGAATTGCTGGGTCTAGGATTCGTGTCCACCAAGCCCATTGGAAGCGTGGTTGTTGATCTTGCTGAGATTCTGCAACAAGGAGCTTCGGGTGCGGCTGTCAAGAAAGAGTATGTGAATTATCCGGTACGTTGCCGTTTCTCTTAAACTGATTTCCACTTAAATGTGGAAACTCAACCAAAATGTTCGATGGTCTTGAAAGGCTGTCGGGATATCTGTCAAACTACAGGCTGGAGAAAATATTGTACAGAACAAAAGATTTGATTGTACTCCAGGGTCATTCCGCAAAGAATATAATGTTACTAGGGCCTCTTAGTTCCCCAGAGTTAAAGCCGAACATGAAAAGTGTGTGAAAGATTAAGATCATTAACGAGATGATGGTGTTGAGGCATTTTTTCTTTTTTCTCTTTTAAAGTTCATCTGACGTGGTTACTTTGGGTTCAGGTTTTCCTGCCATCTGGTGCATCACACGGAAGTATTAGCTTTGATCTTCGTTTGAAGGAGTGCCGGTCCATGCTTGCTGCCCAAGTTGCACAAGGTAACGAAGACACGTCAAACTTCTAGACACAAAAATTGATTTCGGAAACATCGAACATGATTATCGAAACTTCTGTGTTCTGTAAATTAACCACGACAGCCAAGTGAAGCGAAACTGGGGAAGGACGACGTCAAGTCTCTGAAAGTGCTTACAATTGTAGAAAATTTATTTACCCCCTCAACCATGTATCAAAACATTTGTAATATCTGATTGTAGTCTTTAGTATCCATCAATCAGAACAACCTCGGATAAGGAATTGAATTCGAAACATTACTTAAAACAACCCAGGAATCCCTACTCCTACGCATCATTCATCATGAGCGAAAAAAAATTGTATATCCTCAACAATGACTAGAGAACCAAACCTCGAAGTTATCATGGCCTTAGTGGATAGGTCATATCTTACGGCGATGACATTATTTGTTCCATACTAAAGAGCACACTTGGAGCACGTCTCTGTGTGTCATTCATTTACATTCAATCATAAATCATGAGAAATTCAGCACCTGTTGCACTTTTCAATACAAAAGGCACTCATTCATTAAGGTGAATAGCATCGAGTAAATGCAAACTATATTTCTTGAGTTGTACAAGTGGTCACATGCTTTTGAATTATCCAATCCAGCGATGAACTCCTATCTGTGTAGTAATCGGTCTTTACATTCGTGCAACAAATACACTCTCACTGTGGCTGGAAGCTCTTTGCCGCCTTCACCCATGACTCATAGTCTGCACCCGCAAAGGACACGATCTTCTTCCAAGATGCCCGGCTCAATATCGCACCCCACCATGCTGCAACCCGCGGCCGTGAGCTCAACAGCTCCCGCTTCCCCAACACGTTGAAGTACAGGTTGCTCAAAGGCAAATGCCCAAGGTCCGCAATGCTCACGAAGTCCCCTGCCAAGTACTGATGCTTCGTTAGCTGCGCTTCGTACACGTCCAGCACTTTGTTCAGCTTTTCTGTGGCGTCCTCCACGGCCTTCTGGTCCGTTGCAATTTTGAACAGCCCTGGCCCGTAGATGAGCTCCTTCACAAGGGTTCGCATGAGTGCGCTGAACGTGCCGCTCTCAACCTCCATCCACTGCTCCACTAGCGCCCGCTCCGCTTTGGTCGACCCATACAGCTTAGGAGTTCCCTGAGCTTCGTACTTGTCGGCAATGTATCGCATTATTGCGCCAGACTCTGTGCAAACCAACTCGCCATTCATCAGACCCAACACTTGCAAACTAGGTGTCCACCCCGCCAGCTGCTCGCTACCGCTCATGCACCTGGCCCAGCAATCGCTTGCCGTAACTGTTGCCGCAATGCAAACCAACAAACAACCCATACTTGAAAGCAAAGCCAAGCCAAGCAACACACACAGCTACAGCGCGTACCGAACAATTTGAGGTCCTCGTCCTCCAGGAGTGGAACCAGTCCGAACGGCTGCAGGACACGCCCAACCCACGGTGGGTGTGAGTACCTCAGTGGGAACGTATCTTGCAACATCCCAAAAAACAAATAGCCACGAGTGCACAAATCATGCTGGCAGCAATCCAGAATAAAAAATATGGAAAAAAAAAAAAAAAAAAAGAAAAAAAAAAAAGAAAGAGAGTGGAGGCTACTTACCTGCAAAGTCATGTACTCAGGTTTCTTGTGCTCTCCAAGCAAGATGCTGGTGCTGATCAGCTCAAAGTCCACTTCCTTCTCCAGCATCACCACGATCGCCCTTGCGGTGGCGCTGGAATAGTACGTCCCATACAGCTTGGTGGCCATTGTTCTTCACCTGCACGAAACGAGTTACCTAACCTACATCGACAACGCACCACTTTGTCAGCCACAAAGACCACAATGAGAGATACATCCACACTGATGCAACGAAAGGCCTCAATGGTTCAGTCCAGCGAATACAACAACTCAAGCAACGGCATCAGCACACATGTAACAACAACCAGCAGAATGAGACATGAGATGGTTGGGAAGAGTGCTAAACGGTGAGAGACGCGGCACCTAGTGGTGGTGTGCAGCAATCAAGGCTGATGGTTTCACTAGAAATGCTTTGTAGGCAGGACTCAAATCGACAAGCTTAAGTTGTTGCAGTGTCTGTCCCTCCAAACTCCATCGACATTTGTAGACATGGCGCCGTCGAGTTCCGGGTGTGCATGGATTCCACGTTAGTTTCTGATTTCATGGATTCGTTCCAGTTTTCCTGGAACTAATTGTGAGAGCGTTGGAATTCTGTTTTCTTGTATGGCCATTTATTGATTTTTTTGATTCTGTCATCTTCAATTTAAGACTTCTGATTCTATCAATCTTAGAGACTTTTTTGGTAAAATAATCGACTTTTGTTTCTTTTTATTACTTTATGTTTTTCTCAGTTATTACTTCTTCTATTTGTAGTTTTTCAATGTATTTAGGTTGATCTTATGGTATCATTTAGTTTTTTAAATTTACATGTGATGTTAGATTATTTGGGGTGTCTTATTGTGCCTTTCAAAGTATCTTTTTATTCCTTCATCTTTTGAGCAATTCTTTATATTATCTAAATTTTTGCAAATTCTGTCAAGGAATCTAAATATTTTTTCTAGCCTAGTGAAAAAAATACCTTTTTTTAATCTACCTGTATTGTGATTTTTTAATACATATATATAACTTGAGAAATTTATAAGAAATAAAAACATTGTATAAAGTGACTTTAGTTGCCTAAACTGTTTTGGGTTAATATGTGATTCCTCTAACAAATAATCTAATAATGTTGTATTCTTCCAAATTTTATAGGAATATTTTCTTTTTTCTTGTGAAAGGCCTTTTTTGATGACATTATAATTGTCTTAACATTCAAAGGCTTTGATTTCAATTTTTTTATTGTTTTAGAAAAATAAATTACTACTAAATATATATTATATTAAAATTATATATTTAAATTTTTATTTATATAAATTTTATATTAATATATCATAAAACTTATTATTTATTATATATTAGCAAAAAAATAATTAATTTTAAATCCATCTACCAATTTGAAAAAAAAAATCAAATACTTATCATATTGGATTACAATTAATAAAGTCTATAGATGTTTAAAGCATATACTATAGTTATATCTAAAAAACCTCTAAGTACACATTTCAATGAAGTCCATGATATCTTCATGTTTAATGATGTTTTATATTTCTTATTAAATATTTAATATGAAAAAATATTAATATACAAGTTTTTTTTATTCTTATCTAATTTATATTAATAACATTTCTTAGACTTACTTTTAATATTAAAATAAAATATTAGCATAATAAAAACCACATTTAGGCTTGAACTTTGATTTAATTCTTATATACATTTACTATAACAACTTATAGTTCTTAGCATTAATATATCTTCATAAAATTATAAACAATGCAAATAAGTTTTTAATATAAAGATATTATTATAA
The DNA here is from genome assembly GCF_059467195.1 of Physcomitrium patens. NCBI lineage: Eukaryota > Viridiplantae > Streptophyta > Bryopsida > Funariales > Funariaceae > Physcomitrium > Physcomitrium patens. The sequence goes on along the minus strand of NC_143416.1, from coordinate 9,085,909 downwards.
TTAGTGATTCTTGAATATATATAATAAAAAAATAAAAATAAATAAAAAAGAGTTGATAAAGCCACATTCACCCTTCTTACCTCATGATCTATTTTGTTGTCATGGACATACATATTTATTCTAATATTTACTTATATGATTAAGTAGAAGAAGATAAAAGTAGATTTATTTCATAATATTTTTTAGAAAAGCTTCATAGATGCTGCTTTGACTTTACATATATTTATAATTCATTAATAAGCTAGAAACTTGGTCAACAAGATAACCTATTAAGGACAAGAACTCGATGAAAAAGTAATTCAGACAAGTGAGCCTTCACTCAAAGAAAGGTAACAAAATATAAATAAACAAGTATGTATATTGAAAGAGAAACTAGAATGGTTATTGCCAAAAGACAAGAAAACTAGAGACCCTTGAAACTAGGCTAGTAGCAAGAAAGGAATTGACAAGAATGAAGAAGGCTTCACTCTTGTCTCTATATATACTATCTAACTAGGGGCTACGTGGCGACGTTCTATAGGATCTCCAATATGTGTTGACTTTAAAGGACACATGCCTTGACTTACAAGGCAAGTTTTTCTATGTGTGGACCACATAGTTAGCTTGATCTTCAAGCTAACAACATGTGTGGCACATGGCCAACTTATTGACCACGTTTCTAATCCAAAAGGTCAACTAAAGACACCTATGAAGTCAAAGCAATGTCTATGAAGCTTCTAAAAAGCTTCCATATTAAATACTATAGAATTAACTTACTTTTATCTATTTGTATATGTAATTACTAGCTTACATGAATATGTCCGTGACATTACCTGCCCTTATAGGGACAAGTTCCACGAGGAGTGATCATCATATGTTGAAGAAATCTATGATGCAACGAATTGTATATGCCACATACTCTGATCTTTGTTCTCTTCGAAGATGATTGATAGGGCCTCTCAACCATCGGTAGTGTCCCATACCAGGGCAGGAAGACCACTTAGTTATTTGATCATTGTTGAGGCCTTCATAACTTCCTTCAAATAAAACATTTGGAACACCATCAGGAGTTGTTCCTACCTCTAGCAAAATCACCAAACATCAAAAGTCCCTTCCCAAATCATGATACCAAACACATTGTATCTCGCCATCTATTTGAGGAAGAACATGTCGTTCTTGAAGATCTTCATCTCGATTGCGCGGTCTTGAAGGTTGTGACAATCATAATCTCTCGTTCGACAGGTCAACAAATGAAGGCTCCTAAGTCGAATCCACTAATTATTGGTTCTCCATCTCTTGAACGTCACAACTACAAAGAAGCTACGAACAAGAATTGAAAGTAGAATGTTATCTTACCTAGATGTTGTTTCTTTTATAAAGAAGATTTTTATTTTGATTTTGATAGATGTCATCGATGAAAAGCCTCCATCGCCTTTGGTGCATTTGCAAGATTCTTTATTGGCTATCATGTATAATCACTAATACCATATCCGTGTCAATGGATAAGATATTCCAATTTATTTCAGCGCCGCCTTGAATCTAAGACTTCTTCTACTTCAAACTCTTCATTATTGTCCACTTCTATAGGAGGAGGTGGAGCTTGTCATCTTTTTTGTATGTCCACTATCTTGTATGGTTCAAGAAGAGACACGTGAAATATTAGATGGATTTTTATTGACTCCGATAGATGTAAACGATATGCAATTGAATTGATTTGTGCAGAAATAGAAAATGGTCCAAGCCTTCGATAGTCCAACTTATCACAAGGATGAGTGGTCTTGATATTGCGACGAAGTAGCCATACCTTATCACCCAAGAGGAATGGTGGTTGTTCCTTTTTATAGACATCTGCATTGACATTTTGTTGTTCTTGAGCCTCTTTTAACTGCACCTTCATCGTTGCATGTAGCTTTGATAAATGAATCGCCAAATCTTTTGCAACAGGATTATCAACTTTTGAAAAGTCAAAAGTATCAAGTCATGGATGATAACCATAATTAGCAAAGAAAGATATTTGTTTTGTAGAAGAATGTATCGTGTTATTATAAGCAAACTCAACCAATGGCAAAAGAGTTGTCCAATCATCTTGTTGGTAGTTAATGGTACATCTTAAATATTGCTCCAAAACTTGATTAACATGCTCCGTTTGTCCATTAGTTTGAGGATGGAATGCCGAAGATAGTTTTATATCCACTTTTAGAATCTTGAAAAGAGTCTGCCAAAATCTTGATACAAATTGAGTTCCCCTATTTGATATAATATCCTTGGGTAATCCATGATAGTGATAGATATTATCAAGAAAGAGCTTAGCTGTTTCTTCACTTGTGATAGATTTTGTACATGGTACAAAATATGCCATCTTGGTAAAACGATCTACTATCATGAATATAGAGTCATAAGAACTTGAGATTGGAAGATCTGTGATGAAGTCCATAGAAACAGAAGACCATGGTTGTTCTGGAATGGATAATGGCTGAAGAAGTCCGTAAGGTCGATGACGAGGAGTTTTTGATCTCGAGCAAACATCACAAGATTGTACAAAATCTTTGACTGCTTTTCATATTTGTGGCCATCAAAAATCTTTGGATATTAGTTCCAAAGTTTTATTATACCGAAAATGTCATGTTGTTGGGAAGTCGTGACGAGGTTGAAGAACACGTAAACATGCTTCTCCTTCTGGAACATATAAGGGTCCTTTGAAATAGAGTAGGTTGTTCTTGAACTCGAATTTAAAGGAATCATGAGATTTAGAAGAATTGTTCTTGATATCATGAACAAGAGGGTCTAAAGACATACTTAACTGGACTTGCTTGAAAAAAGTTAAATCAACAGTCAATGTTGATTTTATTACTCGAAGATGAAATTGCTCCAGCTTCAAGAGAACCATTCTTTGTTATTCAAAAGCTACATCTCCTTCTTTTGGTGCAAGATAAGAACGACTAGACAAGGCATTGGACAAACCTTATTGTTTTCCTGGCCAATAAGTGATGATGAACTCGAATTTTGATAAAGACATGCTCTAATGAGCTTAACGACGATTTAATACGCGTGTTGACATGAAATACTTGAGGTTCTTGTGATCCGTATGCATGGTGACTAGACTAGAAGCGCCTTCTAGATAATGATGCCATTCTTAAAAAGAATCCATAATTGCAAGAAGTTCTTTGTCGTGGATCTCATAATTGATTTCTGCTGCTGAGAATTTTCTTGAATGAAAGGCTACTGGATGAAGTTTGTCATCTATTCCCATTTGTGATAAAACTGCACCTAGAGCAAAGTCTGATGCATCTATTTCTATAAAGAATGCTTTGGAAAATTCAACATGATACAAGATTGGTGCAGAAACAAACGTTGTCTTCAAAGATTCAAAAGCAACTTCCGCTTCTTCATTCCATTGGAGTTTGTCTTTACAAGTCAAGCATGTAAGTGGAGCTGCAACTTGAGAGAAGTCCTTGATGAAGATCCGATAGTAGTTGGCAAATTCCAAAAAGCATTGGACATCTCTTACCGTTTTTGGAATCTTTCAATCTATAATAGTTTGAACTTTCTTAGGATCCATCATAAGTCCATCATTTGAAATGATGTAACCTAAGAAATCGACTTAAGTAGTGTAGAATACACACTTTTCTATCTTGGCATAGAGTCATGCATCTCTTAATTTTTGTAACACACGACGAACATGAAGTTCATATTCTTCTGGATTCTTAGAATAGATCAAGATGTCGTCTAGATAACAAACTACAAAATCTTCCAAAAACTCTCAAAAAACATCATTCATTAGATGTTGAAAAGCTGTTGGTGCATTTGTAAGTCCAAAAGGCATGACGTTGTATTCAAAATGTCTATACCTAGTTCAAAACGCAGTCTTCCATTCATCTCCTTCTTTGATGCGTACTAGATTGTATGCTCTCCGGAGATCTATTTTTATATAGATCTTAGCTTGATTGAGTTGATCAAGAAGTCCAGATATTAAAGGTAGTGGATACCTGTTGTTGATGGTAATCTTATTGAGTCCTGGATAATCAACATACATTCGTAATGATCTATCTTTTTTCTTCACAAATAGAATTAGAGCTCTTGCCGGAGATTTAGAATGGCGTATGAAATTCTTGGCTAGATTTTCTTCAATATATTCCTTGAGTTCAGTCAACTCATTTTGTGATAAACTGTAGATTGGTCCGAATGGCGGTTGTGCTCTTTCTTAAAGATCAATTGAACAATCATAGGAACGATGTTCCGGGAGTGTATCCGCATTCTTTTTTTCGAATACATCTTAAAATTCTTGATATTGGCTTGGAATGCCACTTGAAGTCTTTCCACCAGTAGAAACAGGTGTGGCATAAATAATATATGGTGATTCTTTCATAGCAGCATGCAAGAAAGCTTTTGCACCTATAAATACGGGTTTAATTGAACTGGACTTATGACTCTCTACTTGATTAATTACACTGTTAGTTATACTTTTAGAGAAAGAAAGAGTTCGAGAAATCTAATCTATTTGAGGGTTGTATTTTTCTAACCACAATAAACCTAAAATTACTGGATTAGAGGGAGATCTAATGATATTAAATACTACAAAGCTATTATGACCATTGATTATTACTTCTATAGGAAGGGTTTCATGAGTAATATCTCTAGAAGACAATGGACGACCATCTATGACTTCTACATGAACAGGTTTAGTTTTCTTTACTAAAGATATGCTATGTCTTTTAGTAAATTCTTCATCTAAAAAACATGCCGAGGCTCCTGAATCTAACAAGGCAGAGGCTTTGTAATATTTAGGTCCTAAAATAATATTTAATGTAAAACAAGGAGAGGGCTCTAAGGTGAGAATAGGACCTTTACTAGATGTTGTGCAAGGTTCGAGCTGCACAGTCCCTATTGTAACTGGACAAACTCGTTTTCTGACATATTGTCTTCTTTCACAACTATACTCCTCATTTTGTGATTGCATCATTTCTTTGGACAATGTTGAGCAGTGTGCTTTCATTCTCTACAATGTAAACATAATCCTTCTTGACGACGACGAGTCTTTTCTTGCTTAGTAAGAGGTTTGAAACGTACTACATCAATTTGCATATCCTCTAGTTCTGAATGTATGTGCTGAAGAGGTGATGGTGTTGCCATTGAATTATAATAACATTGAGGTCTACTTATATGATTCTCAGATCGAAATTCAAAAAGGCGATTGTTGCACTTGATAGCAAAGTCAATTGCTTGACTCAATGTTTGAGGATCAGGTAAGTTGAGCATTAATTATTTTACCTCATATTGTAATCCATAGAAAAATTGGCTAATAATTGCAGCATCATTCCACTTGATATCAATTGCAAGTTGTCAGAATTGTGAAGTATACAACATTATTGATCGATTATCTTGTCGTAAAATATGGATCTTATTGATTGCAACACAAATTACATCATGTTTTCCATACATGGATCAAAACTCCGCCAAAAAAGCCTCTAGATTATCCAATATTGGATCTCGTCGTTCAAGAAAAGATGAAAACCATGATAGTGCTGAACCTGAAAGAAGTGTATCAATGAATCTAACTTGCGATCTTGGAATTGGATAGCTTTGGGATTGAAGTTCAATCACAAGTTATACTTGATTGATAAATCCTCAAAACTTGGATCTGGTGCCATCAAACTTCTCGGATAGGGCAATTCTTGGTTGTCTAATACTGGAAGGGCATTCCAATATAGGAGAAAAGACATGGTTTGGTGCAGATGTTGAAGCAGCTCCAACCATTTCTATATCTTCACTTCCTGCCAATCTTGTTGGTCCTTGTAGTGGTAAATTAAGTTGATGCATCGCAAGCATTACCTCCCTCAATTGCTCTTGCATTTGTGCCATTGCATTCTTTATTTCAACAAGTTCTGCCATGATAACACTTAGAAAAGAGAAGATGTCTAATATCGCTCAAGACAAATAGAAGAGAGGACTTGAGAACAAAGAAAATACTAAGGACAGTATCAGTTTAGAAGAGGGTAATCTGTAACTTCTAGTATGCTTATATCTTATCAAAAAAAAGGGGTAATCCACTCTTAATCAAGATTAGACAAAAGTGTGATATTGTAGGTGTACTCTTGTCAATCTGTCAATGACAAGAACTTGATGAAAAAGCAATTCAGACAAGTGAGCCTTCACTCAAAGAAAGGTAACAAAATATAAATAAACAAGTATGTATATTGAAAGAGAAATTGGAATAGCTATTGCCAAAAGACAAGAAAACTAGAGACCCTTGAAACTAGACTCGAAGCAAGAAAGGAATTGACAAGAATGAAGAAGGCTTCACTCTTGTCTCTATATATACTATCTAACTAGGGGCTACGTGGCAACGTTCTATAGGACCTCCAATATGTGTTGACTTTGTAGGACACATGCCTTGACTTACAAGGTAAGTTTTTCTACGTGTGGGCCACATAGTTAGCTTGATCTTCAAGCTAACAACATGTGTGGCACATGGCCAACTTGATGACCACGTTTCTAATCCAAAAGGTCAATTAAAGACACCTATGAAGTCAAAGCAGCGTCTATGAAGCTTCTAAAAAGCTTCCATATTAAATACTATAGAATTAAATTACTTTTACCTACTTGTATATGTAATTACTAGCTTATATGAGTATGTCCGTGACATAACCATGTATTAGTAGCTTAAGGAACAAGGTAACTATATGGCATACATATAAAAAACTTGCTTTGCAATTTAAGATATGTATGTTGCAAAGTCAAGACATTTTGGAGGTCCTATAGGACATCGCCATATAGTTCCTAATTAGGAGTATATATAGAAGCAAGAGTGAAGCCTTCTTTACTCTTGTCAAAGCCTTTCTAATCTTTAGTTTTATTTCAAGTCTTTCTATTCTTCTTCTTTTTGGTAATAGTCATTCTAGTTTAATATCATGTCATCTTTGAGTGATTTTCTAGTCTTTTCAAGTGACATAAGAATGTATTGACATTTTAATTCTTTGAGGTTCATATCCTTGATATTTATACATGTCCATTGTTCCAACCACCATCTCCACTCTCTATCTCCATCCACGTCTTTAAACATGTCATTAATTCCACCTCAATCCCACCTTGTTTCTATTCTATTCATCTATAATTATAAATAACTATATATATATATATATATATAATAATTTAAATTATTAAATGATTATATTATAATTCTTTAAGTAACATATTAAAATCAATACCAATAAAATAGAAAAATATCATTATTATTAATTTATTATTAAATAAATTATATTTTTTCTAATAAAATAAGTATTTTATAAGAAGTTAATACTTTGCAAGTTTGTTATTTTTTATGTGTGCATGCAAAACTAAACAATAAATGATTTATTTAAAGATTTTTATTTTTAAATTTTACTTAATTATGATTTTATTCATAAAATTAAAATTTTAAAATATAATATTTAATTTGTGGTTTTAAAAAAAATACTAAACATGAAAAATTATAATATTTTTTAGTCATAAAATAGAGGCATGAATCTCTATTCAGAAATGTGAGACTTGAACTTGTATTATCACAATGCATTGAGAATATTTTTTTTTTTAGAAAAATAAATTCTAAATAACTGATACCACAAAAACATTAAACTAAGTGAAAGTAGTGCTTTAATGGTAAATAGGTGGGGTCTTAGGTTTATTTGCAATTCTTTAAAACTTTAGTTTTTAAACCAAAAAAATCTTTCTTAAACCACTACAAGAGAATAAAAAATATTATAACATGAAAAGTGTGATTGAATTTATATATATATATATATATATATATATATTTCAAATATAAGATGTAAGATGTATTAAATAAAATATATATTTTTTAAATTATATTGTAATAAAAAATATTTTGATAATGTTAGGATTAAAACTTATATTTATATTGAAAGTAAGTCATAATGATTTAAAAATTATTCATAAAATATTATTTTAAAGCAAGTTTTATATATATATATATATATATATATATTACTTATTTGGGATAGGATCAAGAATGGGAGTGAGATAGAGTGGAGGTAGTGGCCTAGAATGAAGTAAGGAATGGGATTGGAGACAAGAAACATGTACAAAAATAGGTCATGAGATAGAAAGGAAGATCTGGGTTTATCTATCTATCTATCTAATCAAAATTAATTTTTGGAAAATAAACAAGTTTTTTATGATATTGGAAGAGTAAAGTAAAAAATATAATTCTAAGTGTAAACATTGTCTTTGTTTGGATTAGAAATGATTGTAATATATCTTTGCATATGTAATATAATTAATAAAGATTGCACCTTATCTTTGTTTAATATAAAATTTTGATGTGTATAGTAAGATACAAAATTATTAAAATTAAATTTATACTTATTTTAAATATAAAAGCAAATCAATTGATTTTATTTTTTTGGTCTTAATATGATCTTAATTCAAAGTGAAGTTAATATTAATTTTAGTAACATTTGGACAATAAAGTTGCAATCTCTTATATGTGGTTTGACTTTATCAAATAATTTTAGATGTTTTTTTAGTAAATATAATAAATAATTTTAATTTCAAGTTAAAAATCTATTATTCAAAATAACAAACAACCAACTCATTGCCATTTCTTGCATTGTAACAACAATGAATATCATCTCTTTTTGGTGCCTTGATGATATGTGACCAATTTTGTCTCATTTGTAATGAACAAAACCTAATCAAAGTAAATTTTGTAAAAATGTATACTTTTCATCTAAAATCAATGTGCTATTAAACAACTTCAAAGAATATTAAATTTATTTCTAGAATATCTATTCCAAATTGTATCTAATTGCCATAAAAATAAAATTATTGTAATCATTATAACCATAATTCTAAATCTAAAACATCCTCTTTAATATCTATGTGTATTCTATAACTATTTCTTTTGCATAAATATATGTCTTTAAGTAATGCAAAACTCTTGTAAGCATTGCAATTATACTTTTTTTTTATAAAACAATCATTCCACTTTTATTTATTTATTAAATGCAAAAAAAATAAATAAACTTCCAATGTTCTATTCATTGCACACTTTACTAATACTTGGACTCTTCTCAATGCTTATCTTCTCATTCACTTCAACAATCTTTTAAAAATTCTTCAAAGATGAAGTTTTAAGGTTCAAAGCCCAATCTGAACTAAAGAAATTTGAGTACCTATCAACAAAAATTGACCGTTCAGGTTTAATAATGATATTTTCGAATATCCTTAGAATTTAAAATCACACATTTTCACAAAAACAAATGAAAATGAATGTGTGATCACACTTATGGAGTCGAAAAGGTCACTATTTGGGTGACGATTTCGAAGGAAACAAAAAAGTAGTTTAACTTCCATCATTCTAATAAGTCTAGACTGTGAGTTTTTTTTTACAAAACTTTCATTTTGTAACTACCAAGTCAAGACGGTGAGTTATATTCACAAAAATCTTCATTTGTCACTAGAAAGTTGGGAAACACTGCAAAAAAAAAAAAAAAAAAAAAAAAAAAACACTGCAAATCCACGTAATTCCAAAACCAGGTGGAAAATTTGTGCGGCATATCCGCAGAGTCAGAGCCGCCTCTTCATCGAATCGTGTGTGAGGGCTTCAGCTGATCGCTCAATCGCCGGATCTTCGGCGATCTGGTGCATCCATCATCGAGAAAACCGTCTTCTGTTGCTGCAGAAGGAAATGCTGCATCACCCGGACGACATTGACGTAAGCCTACAGCACGCCGGCACAAAAAACACGATGAGGGCTGATCCCAAGGGAGACAAGCACACGCTATGACGAAGACTATTGAGTGGGACGAGTCACTCGCACACCGTCGCGAATCTGGCTAAAAGTTTACTAGACCTAAATTCTGGATATCCTGCAATCAGGGATGCATATCACACGTGGTCCAGAATAAGAAAATCCAACATAAGAACCAACTCAATGCCATTCCTTGCATCGAGGAATCGGGGCTTCTGAGGTTGCTTCGAGCGATCATTCGCCGACAGTGGAAATTTTAGCTTGCCAGAAACCTCGACGGAAGCTTCGTCGAGCATATTCGTAAATCAGGAATGTATCAACCAAACTTCCGAGTTGGATTGATCAGGAATGTAACAACCCAATTTCTGTGGATGGGTCTGCTGGCTGCAGCTCTACAAAAGTGATGCAGCGAAGGGTGATTGCAACCCTGCCCAACATCGTTAGCGCATCGATCGCTGTCCTGTGACAAGTACTCTAGTGGAATCAACAGCCTTGCTGCACATTTCCAGGTGCGAAGGCTCAACGTTTGCTCTCTTCCGACCCATCTTCACTCACGTTCTGCTGCTGGCTGTACATCTGCTGACAGTGCTCCTTGAGTTTTCTCCTTCGCTTGACCAATACACTGTGGCATAGAATTCCTTCGGGTGTCGTTGGGTGTCTCTCATTGCGCTCCTCGAAGCTGACCAACGGTGCGTTGTGGGTGCAGCTTTCGTAACTCGTTTCGTGCAGGTGAAGAACAATGGCCCCCAAGCTTTATGGGACGTACTATTCCCTCGCCACTGCCAAGGCGATCGCGGTGATGCTGGAGAAGGAAGTGGACTTTGAGCTTGTCAGAGTCAGTGTCAAGGATGGAGAGCACCGGAAACCCGAGTACTTAGCAAAGCAAGTGAGTACCGTCTACTATCTATTTTCAACCTAGTTTTCTGCCAGCATTATTCGCGCATTCATCGCATATTATTTTTCGGGTAGTTGCCAGATTCATTCCTGCTGAGATACTCACACCCACCGTGGGTTGGGCGTGTCCTGCAGCCATTCGGACTGGTTCCACTCCTGGAGGACGAGGACCTCAAATTGTTCGGTACGCGCTGTAGCTGTGTGTGTTGCTTGGCTTGGCTTTGCTTTCAAGTATGGGTTGTTTGTTGGTTTGCATTGCGGCAACAGTTACGGCAAGCGATTGCTGGGCCAGGTGCATGAGCGGTAGCGAGCAGCTGGCGGGGTGGACACCTAGTTTGCAAGTGTTGGGTCTGATGAATGGCGAGTTGGTTTGCACAGAGTCTGGCGCAATAATGCGATACATTGCCGACAAGTACGAAGCTCAGGGAACTCCTAAGCTGTATGGGTCGACCAAAGCGGAGCGGGCGCTAGTGGAGCAGTGGATGGAGGTTGAGGTCGGCACGTGGGGCGCACATATGCAGGTCCTTGTGCGTGAGCTCATCTTCACGCCGATGTTGCAAAAGAAACCCACAAACCAGCAAACTGTGGAGGACACCAAAGTGAAGCTTCAGAAAGTGATGGACACTTACGAGGCGCATCTAACGAAGCATCAGTACTTGGCAGGGGACTTCGTAAGCATTGCGGACCTCGTGCATTTGCCGGTGAGCTACTTGATCTTGAACGAGTATGGAATGCCGGGCCTGTTGAGCTCACGGCCGCGGGTAGCAGCATGGTGGGAAGCAATCACGAGCCGGCCATCCTGGAAGGAGATCGTAAAGAATTCGGGTGCGGACTGGGAGTCGTGGGTAAAGGCTGCAAAGTCCTTCAAGCCACAGTGAGATTAGTTGAAGAGAGATCGTTCCAGACAGGAGGTCATCACTCGTGACTGGTCCTTAATTCCGTAATTTCGCATATATGTTGGTATATTTGAACAGTGGCTGCTGTATGAACACTCAGTACCAGTTACCTGCAGCAGATGACAACCCCATTCTCGGTGAGATTGGTGGACAGGAAGAAGAGTATTTTATGTATACAGAACCCTAAGTTTAGGCATAGTGGATAGGAGTAATGTTTCAGCTGGGGCTGAAGATTTTGTAGCGGGATGGAGCTGTGAAATAGCTCAATTTCACGACCAATTCCTGAGTATTAAGATTTGCTTCCGACACAATTCAATATACATCTGCATTAATATTTCGAGATTAACACTTTAATTCCAAGGTAATTTAATATCCTGGATGGTCCAACGCTGAGGATCTCAAATATTTGGAATTGTTGGGGTTAGTTCACAGATTTCTGCCACGATTTCAAAATACCGTCATGGCACACAACAGCCAAAATGCATTCAAGGCAAAATAACACAATGCTTGCTGATAAATACTAATGCTCAGCAATTTAAACTCCAAACAAGCAAAGACCTGAACCAGCCTCCAGAGAATGCACACACCTAAAAGGAATCAACTGCATTAGACAAATGATTAAAACAAGGGAATTTTTCACATGTATGCCCCTCAAATAACCTATCATATTTTAGGATATTTGAGGGGTGTATATGAAATAGCAATCACACGTGCGGGATACACCCCTCAAATATCCTAAAATATCCCGCATGTGTGATTGCTTTTTCCGGCTAATTCTCATAAACATTTCTTCATAACTTATGAGCCTGTTACACAGTCAAAGGATAAGTTGAAAAAACTCAGTAAATCTTTCAAATAAATGTAAAGTAGTATTAATTTAGATGTTCAATTCACATGCTAAAAGATTAAGTTGTTATTTTATTTTAAATAATGAAAAAAAAAAAACATGTTAACATATTTATGTTTCAGAAATCACTTAATGAAATACCCAAAAACAAAAATTATTTAGTGAGGTGGAATAATAGTTGAAGAAATTTTATGTTGTTGGTCTGGGTTCTCATCTTTGAACATATGTGGATTTTTTTTATTACTTTCACTGTCTTCGTTAATGAATATTCATCAATATTACTATCAATATAACATTATTCATCATTATTACTATCAATTTTATTAACAGGACCTCAAAAAGTTCTTAACCGTGTATCTGATTTATTTTTGTTTGTTTGTTTTTTTGTATTTTTTTTTTTTTCTTAATTATTTGTACATGAAATCGTATTCCACAGATACAAGATACATATTAGCACCATCGCACGCAATGGATTTTAAAAAATAAGCAAATAGTGATGAAAGTTACTCAATGTGCAAGTATATTTTTGTACAAAAAGCAATGAAATACCCAGCAAAAGAAAACGGCACAACAATTATTTTTATGTAATATGTTAGGTCACATAAAGAAGTATATTGCTTCCAGATTCCACGATTCACTCCACCTTTTTCAACTCTTTTTCTTTTGATTTTTGATTTTGGTTCAAATCTCCTTTATCTCCCAAAATTTTAACGTCATTGTTGTTTACAAAGAATGATGGTTTTTCAACAAGTTGTAAAATCAGATATTTTCTTTGATTATGCGATATAGCACATTTTGTAATGTAAAGTCTTAACTCATCAGTAATGAATATTGATAAATTATGATACTTTAATAATTAATTATTGAAGGCGGTATAACATCCAAGTTTTATATACAAGTTATGTAGAATGATTTGTGTTCTGCATTCATTAGGTGTTTACTATATTTTTACACTGTTACTTTTATTGTGTCTTTAAAAATAGATATGAATTACAAGCATTAAAAGAACATCATTTTCTTTTTGTCTACATACAAACATAAACAAGAATAGGAATAATGAGGCCATGTGGAAAGAAGACAAAGAATTTATCAAATATTAAATTTATAATTAAAAAATGAAGCTGATATAATGCAATTTTTTGAAGTTTTGATTATTAGTTTAAGGTGGCACATGCCTAAAAACAGCAAGGAGATAACTAATGTTGAATACCATCTATGACATAAAAAATAAAGGAACATTTTCATATATATATATATATATTCCTCAAATATCAACAATATCCTTGCATTCTTAATAATAGCAAATATATCCCTTGTATATAATAGTGTATCACCACAAGGGATACATTTGCTCTTATAAAAAATGTAGGGTATTTTTGATATTTTAAGAATATATATATATATATATATATATAGATATGAAAATTTTCCTTCAAATAATAACTCGTGTAATATGGAGTTGGAGTTATAGACCACCTCAAGACACATGGGTTTTTTATGTAATAATTTCTATATAATTCATCATAATATAAATGATTAGCTATTTTAAGGAAATTGTTAATGCTACATTCTCAATTGATATTGCTATACCCTAATTAATACATGCTCCAATTGAGGGGGGTCAAGGCGGTGCAACCCCCTCTTATGATGGTCCAGTTGGCAGATCAATGGATGGAGTCAAATGGCAGTGATTGTGTAAGAGTTTTGGAGGGCAAAGCTCTTTAAAAAATATATATATATATATATATATGATATTTTTTTTATAAAATGTAATATTAAATTGAAGAGTTTTTTTTTTTTTTTTTTTTTTTTTGGATCACTAATCTTTAAAATAGTCTCTCTCACATTTCTTTAATTTCTCTTTGTATTTCTCTCACTTTGCTAGGAAGGCCAATTCTCAAAACCTTCTATTTTGTGAGCTACCTATTCTCAAATTACTAGAACAAGTACAAACATTATGCCAAGCAGTAGTTCCAAAAAAGAACCTCCTCAATTCAAGATTAGGTTTTACAAACAAAGTCCAACAAATTTTCTTTCTAAGAGCTCTACCCCTAGAAACCTTTGCCAAGCCTTGCCCCTTGATGAGTAATCAGCACCATCTCTATGAGGGTATTGCCCTCCTTGCAATTGTGGCAATATATTAGTTAGGGTGTAACAATATCAATTAGGAATGATTTGTTAACAATTCCCTATTTTAAATAGTGTTGAACTAATTCAAAAGATCTAATTTTTTTTTTTTTTTTTTTTTTTTTTTAAATCAAACAAAAAAATAAAATTTGTGTGAATAGAACCAAAAAGTATAAAATTTTAAATGTTTATTTTTTTTAAAGAATTTTTTTATTCAATTTTCTAAGAATGAGGAAAAAAATAGAAAATGATTAAATTAATCTGCCCTTTCACTAAAACAACCCTTCACGTGACAATTGGCGTGATTGTCATGCATTTCATTTTTTTACAACTGTGTTTTCTACTTGTAGACCTTTAAAAGCTGCTAATGATACTAGATGAGTGTTTTTTAGGACTTGGAAGAAAATCATTTTCAGCTATTAAACAGGCCCAAATTCCACATAAGTGACGTGATGGGTAAATTTAGCAAAAAGGTAGATTAATTTAACAATTCCTCAAAAACATTCAATGATTGATTTAATTCTGAATGAATACTGGTGGTTGCCCAGCTGTCGTGCCTAAACTTCAACTAAAAGTTCTCACATCTTGTCTTAATGGAAACGAAGATTTTTTGAAGGGGTTCGGTGTGGGTTCGCGGCCCCAAGGTTCGGGTCCGAACGTACAGTCCACCTTTGGAGAGAAGGTTCGGATGCCGAACCTGCGCGAAAATTGGAGTGTTTTTTCTAGCCACGGTGAGTTGGCACCCCCTTCTCTTAGGGTTTGCTGTGGATGAGTTTGATGGTCTGCCTTGGATTTTGCACGCCACAGCCAGAGAGTGGCATGCAAGGCCTCTGGGTGCTCAGGAAAACTGCGCAGGGAGTAGTGTTAGGGCCGTTTTGAGGTCGTTGCGGATTTTGGGGCTCGTTGCAGATTTTGGTTCAGAGACGAGGCATTCTAGACGCAAATTTGGTCTCATCTTGTTATAAGCCTTTAGTGAATGATTTGCTCCGTGTTGGGGTATTGCGGTGTTTCAAGACTCTGTCCTCCATTCGTCGCAGATTGATCGGTGCATTGATTCGTGGACGGACGCTAAAAATACGTCGTTCTTGATGATTCCTGGATGACTGTCGAATTTCACGCGGTGCTTCAGAGTTGAAGTGACGCAGTTTTGTGTTGATTGCGGAGCCAGCTACCGATCGCTCAAGATGGTGCTTGTACTGGCTCTAGGTGACCTCCACATTCCATACAGAGCCGCGGATCTGCCTGCTAAGTTCAAGTCTATGCTAGTGCCCGGGAAGATTCAGCACATCCTCAGCCCTGGCAATCTTTGCATCAAGGTTTTCCCGCCCTTTACGCAGCTGCAATAAACAGCTCTCCCTGTTGAATGTGCATCATATATTTCTGTGCTCATTTTGTTTGGGAATTATATCTAGGGTTCAATGGGGACATGCTGGGGAGGCTCACGTCTTAGGGTGCTCATTATGGCAATCGCAATTGCAGGAAGTGCATGATTACTTGAAGTCATTGTGCTCGGATGTTCAAATTACACGGGGTGAGTATGACGAAGACACCCGCTACCCTGAGACAAAGCAGCTGAATATCGGCGCTTTTAAGCTCGGCATTTGCCACGGCCATCAGGTCTTGTCTTCTTCGCATTTACCTTATACCCCTTGCATCATAATCATTACATCAAAGTAGAAATTCATGCGTATATCTGCTATCACAGGGTTAATTTCAGGTTGCAACTGGTTCAATGTTTTCAGGTCCGATCCGTAGAAAATAGGGTTTTGTCTGTTACATTTATTGTCGTTCGCCGTCGTGATACTGGTTGTTTTTGAAGTTCATGTTTTTAGTTTATTTATTTAAACGTAAATTAATATTTATACTAGCTTCCTTTCCTTTTCTTTTCTTTTATCTTCGGTGTTTTTTCTATGATCTGCAGGTTGTGCCATGGGGAGATTTGGATTCATTGGCGATGCTTCAACGGCAGCTAGACGTTGATATTCTGATCACTGGTCACACTCACCAGTTCAAAGCATACAAGCACGAAGGAGGAGTGATAATAAATCCAGGATCTGCTACCGGAGCTTACAGCAGCATCACATACGATGTGAACCCTAGTTTTGTCCTTATGGATATTGACGGCTTAAGGGTTGTGGTGTATGTCTACGAGCTCGTTGATGGGGAAGTGAAGGTTGACAAGATTGACTTCAAGAAGCCACAATGATGGAGCTAGTGAATTGTGGTCTCGTTCAGGGTTCTTGATGAGCATC